>NW_027601347.1:124573-131688 GCF_053455715.1 Rhinoraja longicauda | reverse complement strand
CAGACTTGCATTGGCATTTTACAGCAGAGCAGTGAATTTAATTAAATTAATGCAATGTTCTGCATTCTGATCACTCCTGGTCTTGTTCCTTTCTCCAGAAAGCTGATGCTTATGAAATAATTTCGACGAAAGATTATTTTACTAAATAGCGCAAAAACACAAAATCCTTGGCAAATCTCTGATGCTGACAGAATCATCATAGAATCACTACTGGTTAGGCAGAGATGAGAGTGGCAGTGAAGGCAGTAAACTCCTCCCCAACCCCACTAACAATGATGACATTTGGAGTGAGATGAAGCTAATACGTGCACCAAGCACCCAAGAGGCCATTCAGCTCAGAATCCAGAATGTATTATATGGACCAGCAATATGGCACAAAATGCTGGAGTAATTCAGCAGGTCAGACAGCATCTCAGGAGAGAAGGAATGGGTGACGTTTCGGGTCGAGACCAAGGGTGAAGACCTTGGTCTCGACCCGAAACGTCACCCATTCCTTCTCTCCTGAGATGCTGCCTGACCTGCTGAGTTACTCCATCATTTTGTGAATAAATACCTTCGATTTGTACCAGCATCTGCAGTTATTTTCTTGTATTATAAACATTGGCACAGATCAGTGGGACTGAAAGAAGGGTCCCGACCCGAAACGTCACCCATTCCATCTCTCCAGAGATGCTGCCTGACCCGCTGAGTTACTCCAGCTTTTTGTGTCTAGTCCGTTTCTGTGTTGACTCATGAGCCTCCCCCTATACGCCAGCATGCAATCACCTTCTATCTTCTTTCATGGAACACCAAGTTTCTTAGTTTAGCTTTTACTCAAGATGGGAAAATCAAAATTTTAGAGAGCAGAGCTATAAGGTGAGAGGGAAATAGTTTAAAAAGGAGATGTGCAGGGCAAGGTTTTTAAACAGAGGGTGGTGAGTGCCAAGAACACATTGCTGGGGGTGGTGGGTGCCTAGAACACATTGCTGGGGGTGGTGGGTGCCTAGAACACATTGCTGGGGGTGGTGAGTGCCTAGAACACATTGCTGGGGGTGGTGAGTGCCTAGAACACATTGCTGGGGGTGGTGGGTGCCTAGAACACATTGCTGGGGGTGGTGAGTGCCTAGAACACATTGCTGGGGGTGGTGAGTGCCTAGAACACATTGCTGGGGGTGGTGGGTGCCTAGAACACATTGCTGGGGGTGGTGGGTGCCTAGAACACATTGCTGGGGGTGGTGAGTGCCTAGAACACATTGCTGGGGGTGGTGAGTGCCTAGAACACATTGCTGGGGGTGGTGAGTGCCTAGAACACATTGCTGGGGGTGGTGGGTGAAGCAGATATGATAGTGGCATTCATGAGACTTTTGGATAGGCACATATGCAGGGAATGGAGGCATACGCATTATGTGCTGGCAGATATGATGTTCATAAGCTCATAAGTGTCAGCAGAATTAGATCATTCAGCCCATCAAGCCTGCTTCACCATTCAATCATGGCTGATCTATATCTTCCTCCTAACCACATTCCCCTGCCTTCTCCCCATAACCCTTGACACCAGGTTTTGGCACCATGTTCAGCACAGAGATTGTGGGCCGAAGGGCGTGCTCTTGTGCTATTCGCTCAATGTTCTTACTTAAAACAATGCAGCCCTGTATTATCTCATGGATAATTAAATAGATAAATTGAGCTCTTATGTATAACCCAATCCATGCATAACTCTGTCCATAGAAGAAGGCAAGTTGTCCCATTGAGTCTGTGCCACATCTCAGAGCAATCCCTACCCTTCATCCCCTCTCCATCCCTCCCCCCTCCTCCCCAGATCAATGTGGACTCAGTGGCCGAACGGGCCTGTTTCCATGTTGTATCTCTAAAGTCTAGTCTAAAAGTTATAGGATGGCTCCTAGACCAAACGATCCCTACGGCCACTTCCAGCTGGTCGTGGATCCTGTTGTCAGCTGTACATCATTTGGGTTCCAACCCATTTATTTCGTCCATAAATAGAGTTTCTAGATTCTAACTTGCCAATTGGTTATTGACCACAATGTAATGGTTCATCAAATGCAGGTCAATGAGTCCAACCATTGAATGGATTAAACCATTCATCACTTGGTTGGGCAATTTGAACATTCTGCCCAATGTCCTCTTTCTATTTGCTAGAAGTTACATTCAACCACAATGATGACTTGGGAAAAGTTCCAATCTCCTCTCTTCATTGCCCACATGTTACAAAGGTTGTAGAATAACACATGTAGTCTGCCACTCCATAGTTTTGCTGCTGCCTGCAAAGGTGTGGTGACCTGAAGAATAGGAATAGAATTTCCCGTCTAAGGCAGCTACACCTTTCACAACTTCAGCTACACGCTCCCTGACTCTCTCTTTACACTTCTTCACATCCCAACTTTCTCCTTCGTTGAGATCCTCTTCAAAAGATATCTCTTCTGAGTGCTCCTAATCCTCTTGATCATTTCATCTTTTAAAAAACTCCATGGCCAGCACATTTTTAAGTGTGTTTACTGGCAGAATATTGGAAAACAAAGCAGCCATTTTGTGCAAGGCAAGTTTACGCAAACAGCTATGTGTGGACAGGGAATTCTCAAAGTGTCCTGACCTTGACATATACTGTAACTCCTTCTCTAGCACTTAAACTGTGGAACTTAATAGGCACTGTAAATGCATGATGGAAAGTGCCCGCAGATGTCCACGATCCAAGCTCAACATCCCTCCTTCTCAAGCACAATAACGGACACCGAGGTACAGTATCCATTATTGGCTCCATTACCAAGTATCCATTGCCGAGGTACAGTAACGTTTTTCACTGTACCTCAGTACATGTGACAATAAACTAAACTGGCCTTGTCAGTGAATGAATAAATTATAAAAATTGGGATAAACAGACAAATAATTCACTTTATTGATATTAGTCAAGGGATAAATATTGACAAGGTCACCAGGGAGAAATATACTACACTTATTTGTGTAGTGTCATCTAATCTTTTATGTCTACCAGAGAGGGCACATGGAGTCCAAGTATAACTTCTCTTCCGAACAATGGTCCCTCGGATAGATCAGTACACCCACACATCTTTCATAGACAGTGAAGTTTAGAGGGTTATGGGCCAAACACGGGCAGCGGGACTAGTGTAGATGGGGCAACATGGGCAAGTTGGGCCGAAGGGCCTGTTTTTGTGCTATATGACTCTATGACTCTATCTGCTCTATTGCTGGTGTATCTCAACTGGGCATTGAGGCCATGATTGTCTAATGTGGAAACATTTATTGGGATAGTCAGCGGAGAGAAAAGTGCATGTAGTTTCTGCGTATGCAATTTAGTGTGTGCCTCTCTCGTGACAATTTTTGGTCCAGCAAATAATGTCTGAAATCTGAGGAAGGATTTCGACCCAAAACATCACCCATTCCTTCTCTCCAGAGGTGCTGCCTGTCCCGCTGAGTTACTCCAGTATTTTGTGTCTGTCTTCGCCAGCAAATAACATTGGATGAAAGACATTTTATCTAGTTAAGAAATGGCAGAATCTCTTTCTTACGTTCACTAAGCACAGTTACCAACTTGTTTTATTTTATGCATTAGTTCTTCAATTAAAATGAAGGACAAAGAATATATATACGGATGCATTTAGTCTTTGATGCACAATCATTGTTAAACTCCAAATGAAAATAATGATTTTCCTGCTCTGGGTTACGAATAAGACAAGTCCACCAGAAAAGACAGGATCAATGAATAAATCAGACGCTTTCTCTCTGTTCATCTCAACATTTTCTTTGGCAAATCTTCAAATATTGGGAATGTGATTGTTTGGAACAATTTCCAGAGCAGACTGGATTTTGTGAACACTACAACTGCACTACATAGGGTTAAACCCCATGGCCTTTACAGCTAAAAGGCTGGTTAGCTGTATTGTTAATTTGTTAACTGTATTGTTAACTTGGGGATGTAAGATGTATCAATCATGAAGGATAAGACTCTTTTTGGAGGGAGCTGGAATTTTCTCTGTAAAGGTGTAATAAACTATACATTAATAACTAAATTAAACTTGATTTCCTTGATTGCTTGGAGGAGACTATAAGTCACCCTAAGAGCCGCACTACTGTTAAAAAACACCAAGCCAACATTATTTCCAATGCACACATATGGTTTAGTTTAGTTTAGTTTAAAGATACAGCATGGAAACAGGCCCTTCGGCCCTTCGGCCCACCGAGACCGCAACGACCAGCGATCCACACACACTAACACTATCCTACTCACACTAAGGACAATTGTCTTTTAACATTTATACCAAGCCAATTACAAACCTGTACGTTTTTGGAGTGTGGGAGGAAACCGAAGATCTCGGAGAAAACCCATGCAGGTTACGGGGAGAACGTACAAACTCCGTACAGACAGCACCCGTAGTGAGGATCGAACCCAGATCTATGGCGCTGTGAGACAGCAACTCTACCGCTGCGCCACCATACTGGCAGTAGGTTATTTGACTATCAATAGCTTTATTATGTTAATATTACATGCACATTCATTCATCAGTGGCAGATGTTCATATTGATCAGCATTTATGATTGTTAAACAATTGAGTTAATTGGATATCATTTAAAAATAAATCTGATCTTGATTCTTGGGCTCTCTGCAGCTTCACTTATTTCTCCAATCTGGGCCAGTTACCCACCAACTCTATGAAGATAAATCCTGACATTAATTTGGCTTTTAGCTTTTCAGCACTAATTTAATAAATCGTAAAAGAGGAATTTCCCCAGTTAGTTTAGTTTACATTTAGTTTTAAGAAACATAGACAAATACATAGACATTGACATAGAAAATAGGTGCAGGAGGATGCCATTTGGCCCTTTGAGCCATTCATTGTGATCATGGCTGATCATCCACAATCAATAACCCGTGCCTGCCTTCTCCCCATATCCTTTGATTCCGTTAACCCCCAGAGTTCTATCTAACTCTCTCTTAAATCCATCCAGTGATTTGGCCTCCACTGCCCTCTGTGGCAAAGAATTTCACAAATTCACATCTGCCTGGGTGAAAAAGTTCCTTCTCACCTCAGTTTTAAATTGCGTCCCCTTTATTCTAAGACTGTGGCCCCTGGTTCTGGACTCGCCCAACATTGGGAACATTTTTCCTGCATTTAGCTTGTCCAGTCCTTTTATAATTTTATATGTCTCTATAAGATCCCCTCTCATCCTTCTAAACTCCAGTGAATACAAGCCTAGTCTTTTCAATCTTTCCTCATATGACAGTCCCACCATCCCAGGGATCAATCTCGTGAACCTACGCTGCACTGCCTCAATTACAAGGATGTCCTTCCTCAAATTAGGAGACCAAAACTGTACACAATACTCCAGATGTGGTCTTACCAGGGTCCTATACAACTGCAGAAGAACCTCTTTACTCCTATAGTGAAATTCTCTCGTTATGAAGACCAACATTCCATTAGCTTTCTTCACTGCCTGCTGTACCTGCACGCCAACTTTCAGTGACTGGTGTACAAGGACAGCCAGGTCTCGCTGCACTTCCCCCTTACTTAACCTGACACCTTTGAGATAATAATCTGCCTCCTTGTTTTTGCCACCAAAGTGGATAACCTCACATTTATCTAAAATAATATTGCATCTGCCACGCATCTGCCCACTCACTCAACCTGTCCAGGTCACCCTGCAACCTCCTAACATCCCCTTCGCAGTTCACACTGCCACCCAGCTTTGTGTCATTCGCAAACTTGCTAATGTTACTTCTAATTCCTCCGTCCAAATCATTAATATATAATAGACCCATGTGGACCCGTTGGGCACAAACCTCTCCTGCATTGGTGCAGCACCCTCTCCTCCCCCTCTCTCTCCTCTCCCCTCCCCCCTTCCCCCTCCCTCCACCCCTTCCCCCCTTATCCCTCCGCCCCATCCCTCCCCGCCCCTCCCCCCTCCCCGCCCCTCCCACCTCCCTCCCCCTCCTCCCTCGTCCCCTCCCTCTCCTTCCTCCCCTCCCCCCCGACCCCCTCTGCCTCCCCCTTCCCCTCCCCCCCCACTCCATCCCCCTCTACCCCACTTATCCTCCCTCCCTCCACCCCTCCCTCCCCCTCTCTCCCTAGGAGAGATTTAAACTTATAACAGCGATTTCAATGAAACGTCTTCCATGAGCACCAAAGGGATGACGGTGAGTAAGGTGGGCCTAAAGTTGTCATGCTATCGTGTACCGTTTTGGCTGTAGTTCAGGAACAAACAAACAAACGAGGGTTTTAGTATATAGATGGTAAACAGTTGCGGCCCCAACACCGAGCCTTGCGGCACTCCACTCGCCACTGCCTGCCATTCCGAAAAGGACCCGTTTACTCCTACTCTTTGCTTCCTGTCTGCCAACCAATTTTCTATCCATGTCAACACTCCACCCCCAATACCATGTGCTCTAAATTTAGTCACCAATCTCCCATGTGGGACCTTATCAAAGGCTTTTTGAAAGTCTAGATACACTACATCCACTGGCTCTCCTTCATCCATTTTACTTGTCAGATCCTCAAAAAATTCCAGAAGATTAGTCAAGCATGATTTCCCTTTCATAAATCCATGCTGACTTGGACTTATCCTTTTACTGCTATCCAAATGCACCGTTATTACCTCTTTAATAATTGACTCCAGCATCTTCCCCACCACCGATGTTAGGCTAACTGGTCTGTAATTTCCTGTTTTCTCTCTCGCTTCTTTCTTGAAAAGTGGGATAACATTAGCTATCCTCCAATCCACAGGAACTGATCCTGAATCTATTGAACATTGGAAAATGATCACCAATGGGGCCACTAGTTCTAGAGCCACCTCCCTGTACCCTGGGATGCAGACCATCAGGCCCTGGGGATTTATCAACCTTCAGTCCCATCAGTCTATCAAATACTATTTCTCGCCTAATGCAAATTTCTTTCAGTTCCTCTACCTCCCTAGATCCTCTGTCCTCCAGTACATCTGGGAGATTGTTTGTGTCTTCTTTAGTGAGGACAGATCTGAAGCACCTGTTCAACTCTTCTGCCACTTCTTTGTTACCTATAATAATTTCACCCATGTCTGCCTTCAAGGGACCCACATTTGACTTTGCTACTTTTTTTCTCTTAACATATCTAAAGAAGCTTTTACTGTCC
>NW_027601347.1:87500-124073 GCF_053455715.1 Rhinoraja longicauda | reverse complement strand
GTGGTCCCAACAAGGGTGGTCCCAACAAGGGTGGTCCCAACAAGGCCGCCCCCAACAAGGCCGCCCCCAACAAGGGTGGTCCCAACAAGGCCGCCCCCACCAAGGGTGGTCCCAACAAGGCCGCTCCCAACAAGGCCGCCCCCAACAAGGCCGCCCCCAACAAGGGTGGTCCCAACAAGGCCGCTCGCAACAAGGCCGCTCCCAACTCCCAACAAGGGTGGTCCCAACAAGGGTGGTGCCAACAAGGCCGCCCCCAACAAGGCCGCTCCCCACAAGTGTGATCCCAACAAAGCCGCTCCCAACAAGGCCGCCCACAACAAGGCCGCCCACAACAAGGCCGCCCACAACAAGGCCGCCCACAACAAGGCCGCTCCCAACAAGGCCGCTCCCAACAAGGCCGTTCCCATCAAGGCCGTTCCCAACAAGGGTGGTCCCAACAAGGGTGGTCCCAACAAGGGTGGTCCCAACAAGGCCGCCCCCAACAAGGCCGCCCCCAACAAGGGTGGTCCCAACAAGGCCGCCCCCAACAACGCCGCCCCCAACAAGGCCGCCCCCAACAAGGCCGCCCCCAACAAGGCCGCCCCCAACAAGGCCGCCCCCAACAAGGCCGCCCCCAACAAGGCCGCCCCCAACAAGGGTGGTCCCAACAAAGCCGCTCCCAACAAGGCTGCCCCCAACAAGGCCGCCCCCAACAAGGCTGCTCCCAACAAGGCCGCTCCCAACAAGGCCGCTCCCAACACGGCCTCCCCCAACAAGGGTGGTCCCAACAAGGGTGGTCCCAACAAGGCCGCCCCCAACAAGGGTGGTCCCAACAAGGCCGCCCCCAACAAGGCCGCTCACAACAAGGCCGCTCCCAACAAGTCCGCCCCCAACAAGGTCGCCCCCAAAAAGGCCGCCCCCAACCAGGCCGCCTCCAACAAGGGTGGTCCCAACAAAGCCGCTCCCAACATGGTCGCCCCCAACAAGGCCGCCCCCAACAAGGCCGCCCCCAACAAGGCCGCTCCCAGTTGCAAGTGATACATCCTGCCTCCCTCTTCTTTTTCCCAGCCCCCTAATAATCCTGCTGTGGACATATTTCCATGACCATCTCCCACCACCCTGCTCACTCTGCTTCTTTGTCCTACTCCTGTTATAGACAATAGACAATAGACAATAGGTGCAGGAGGAGGCCATTCAGCCCTTCGAGCCAGCACCGCCATTCAATGCGATCATGGCTGATCACTCTCAATCAGTACCCCGTTCCTGCCTTCTCCCCATACCCCCTCACTCCGCTATCCTTAAGAGCTCTATCCAGCTCTCTCTTGAAAGCATCCAACGAACTGGCCTCCACTGCCTTCTGAGGCAGATAATTCCACACCTTCACCACTCTCTGACTGAAAAAGGTCTTCCTCATCTCCGTTCTAAATGGCCTACCCCTTATTCTTAAACTGTGGCCCCTTGTTCTGGACTCCCCCAACATTGGGAACATGTTTCCTGCCTCTAATGTGTCCAATCCCCTAATTATCTTATATGTTTCAATAAGATCCCCCTTCATCCTTCTAAATTCCAGTGTATACAAGCCCAATCGCTCCAGCCTTTCAACATACGACAGTCCCGCCATTCCGGGAATTAACCTAGTGAACCTATGCTGCACGCCCTCCATAGCAAGAATATCCTTCCTCAAATTTAGAGACCAAAACTGCACACAAGGCTGCTCCCCACAAGGGTGGTCCCAACAAGGGTGGTCCCAAAAAGGCCGCCCCCATCAAGGCCGCCCCAAACAAGGGTGGTCCCAACAAGGCCGCCCCCAACAAGGGTGGTCCCTACAAGGCCGCTCCCAAACAGGCCGCTCCCCCCCAGGGATGGTCCTAACAAGGCTGCCCCCAACAAGGGTGGTCTCAACAAGGCTGCCCCCAACAAGGGTGGTCCCAACAAGGCCGATCCCCACAATGGTGGTCCCAACAAGGGTGGTCCCAACAAGGGTGGTCCCAACAAGGCCCCCAACAAGGCCGCCCCCCACAAGGGTGGTCCCAACAAAGCCGCTCCCAACAAGGCCGCCCCCAACAAGGCCGCCCCCAACAAGGGTGGTCCCAACAAGGGTGGTCCCAACAAGGCCGCCCCAACAAGGCCGCCCCCAGCAAGTGTGGTCCCAACAAGGCTGCCCCCAACAAGGCCGCCCCCCACAAGGGTGGTCCCAACAAGGCCGATCCCCACAAGGGTGGTCCCAACAAGGGTGGTCCCAACAAGGCCGCCCCCAACAAGGCCGCCCCCAACAAGGCCGCCCCCAACAAGGCCGCCCCCAACAAGGCCGCCCCCAACAAGGCCGATCCCCACAAGGGTGGTCCCAACAAGGGTGGTCCCAACAAGGGTGGTCCCAACAAGGGTGGTCCCAACAAGGCCGCCCCCAACGAGGGTGGTCCCAACAAGGCCGCCCCCAACAAGGTCGCCCCCAACAAGCCGCCCCAAACAAGGCCGCCCCCAACAAGGGTGGTCCCAACAAGGCCGCCCCCAACAAGGCCGCCCCCAACAAGGCCGCCCCCAACAAGGCCGCCCCCAACAAGGCCGCCCCCAACAAGGGTGGTCCCAACAAAGCCGCTCCCAACAAGGCTGCCCCCAACAAGGCCGCCCCCAACAAGGCCGCTCCCAACAAGGCCGCTCCCAACAAGGCCGCTCCCAACAAGGCCGCTCCCAACACGGCCTCCCCCAACAAGGGTGGTCCCAACAAGGGTGGTCCCAACAAGGCCGCCCCCAACAAGGGTGGTCCCAACAAGGCCGCCCCCAACAAGGCCGCTCCCAACAAGGCCGCCCCCAACAAGGCCGCCCCAAACAAGGCCGCCCCCAACAAGGCCGCCCCCAACAAGGGTGGTCCCAACAAAGCCGCTCCCAACAAGGCCGCCCCAACAAGGCCGCCCCCAACAAGGCCGCCCCCAACAAGGCCGCCCCCAACAAGGCCGCCCCCAACAAGGCCGCTCCCAACAAGGCCGCTCCCAACAAGGCCGCCCCCAACAAGCCGCCCCCAACACGGGCGCTCCCAAAAAGGCCGCCCCCAACAAGGCCACTCCCAACATGGGCGCTCCCAACAAGGCCGCTCCCAACAAGGGTGGTCCCAACAAGGCCGCTCCCCACACGGGTGGTCCCAACAAGGGTGGTCCCAACAAGGCCGCCCCCAACAAGGCCGCCCCCAACAAGGGTGGTCCCAACAAGGCCGCCCCCAACAAGGGTTGTCCCTACAAGGCCGCTCCCAACAAGGCCGCTCCCCACAAGGGTGGTCCCAACAAGGGTGGTCCCAACAAGGCCGCCCCCAACAAGGCCGCCCCCAACAAGGGTGATCCCAACAAAGCCGCCCCCAACAAGGCCGCCCCCAACAAGGCCGCCCCCAACAAGGCCGCCCCCAACAAGGGTGGTCCCAACATGGGTGGTACCAAACAAGGCCGCCCCCAACAAGGCCACCCCCAACAAGGGTGGTCCCAACAAGGGTGGTCCCAACAAGGCCGCCCCCAACAAGGGTGGTCCCAACAAGGCCGCCCCCAACAAGGCCGCCCCCAACAAGGGTGGTCCCAACAAGGCCGCCCCCAACAAGGGTTGTCCCTACAAGGCCGCTCCCAACATGGCCGCTCCCCACAAGGGTGGTCCCAACAAGGGTGGTCCCAACAAGGCCGCCCCCAACAAGGCCGCCCCCAACAAGGGTGATCCCAACAAAGCCGCCCCCAACAAGGCCGCCCCCAACAAGGCCGCCCCCAACAAGGGTGGTCCCAACATGGGTGGTACCAAACAAGGCCGCCCCCAACAAGGCCACCCCCAACAAGGGTGGTCCCAACAAGGGTGGTCCCAACAAGGCCGCCCCCAACAAGGGTGGTCCCAACAAGGCCGCCCCCAACAAGGCCGCCCCCAACAAGGTCGCTCCCAACAAGGCCGCCCCCAACAAGGCCGCCCCCAACAAGGCCGCCCCCAACAAGGCCGCCCCCAACAAGGCCGCCCCCAACAAGGCCGCCCCCAACAAGGCCGCCCCCAATAAGGCCGCTCCCCACAAGTGTGATCCCAACAAAGCCGCTCCCAACAAGGCCGCCCCCAACAAGGCCGCCCACAACAAGGCCGCTCCCAACAAGGCCGCTCCCAACAAGGCCGCTCCCAACAAGGCCGCTCCCAACAAGGCCGTTCCCAACAAGGCCTCCCCCAACAAGGGTGGTCCCAACAAGGGTGGTCCCAACAAGGCCGCCCCCAACAAGGCCGCCCCCAACAAGGGTGGTCCCAACAAAGCCGCTCCCAACAAGGCCGCCCCCAACAAGGCCGCCCCCAACAAGGCCGCCCCCAACAAGGCCGCTCCCAACAAGGCCGCTCCCAACAAGGCCGCCCCCAACAAGCCGCCCCCAACACGGGCGCTCCCAAAAAGGCCGCCCCCAAAAAGGCCACTCCCAACATGGGCGCTCCCAACAAGGCCGCTCCCAACAAGGCCGCTCCCAACAAGGGTGGTCCCAACAAGGCCGCTCCCCACACGGGTGGTCCCAACAAGGGTGGCCCCAACAAGGCCGCCCCCAACAAGGGTGGTCCCAACAAGGCCGCCCCCAACAAGGGTTGTCCCTACAAGGCCGCTCCCAACAAGGCCGCTCCCCACAAGGGTGGTCCCAACAAGGGTGGTCCCAACAAGGCCGCCCCCAACAAGGCCGCCCCAAACAAGGCCGCTCCCCACAAGGGTGGTCCCAACAACGCCGCTCCCAACAAGGCCGCCCCCAACAAGGCCGCCCCCAACAAGGCCGCTCCCAACACGGCCGCCCCCAACAAGGCCTCCCCCAACAAGGCCTCCCCCAACAAGGGTGGTCCCAACAAGGCCGCCCCCAACAAGGCCGCCCCCAACAAGGGTGGTCACAACAAAGCCGCTCCCAACAAGGCCGCCCCCAACAAGGCCGCCCCCAACAAGGCCGCCCCCAACAAGGCCGCTCCCAACAAGGCCGCTCCCAACAAGGCCGCCCCCAACAAGCCGCCCCCAACACGGGCGCTCCCAAAAAGGCCGCCCCCAACAAGGCCACTCCCAACATGGGCGCTCCCAACAAGGCCGCTCCCAACAAGGGTGGTCCCAACAAGGCCGCTCCCCACAAGGGTGGTCCCAACAACGCCGCTCCCAACAAGGCCGCCCCCAACAAGGCCGCCCCCAACAAGGCCGCCCCCAACACGGCCGCCCCCAACACGGCCGCCCCCAACAAGGCCGCCCGCAACACGGGCGCTCCCAACAAGGCCGCTCCCAACAGGGCCGCTCCCAACAGGGCCGCTCCCAACAGGGCCGCTCCCAACAGGGCCGCCCCCAACAAGGGTGGTCCCAACAAGGCCGCCCCCAACAAGGCCGCCCCCAACAAGGCCGCCCCCATCAAGGCCGCTCCCAACAAGGCCGCTCCCAACAAGGCCGCCCCCAACAGGCCGCCCCCAACACGGGCGCTCCCAAAAAGGCCGCCCCCAACAAGGCCGCTCCCAACATGGGCGCTCCCAACAAGGCCGCTCCCAACAAGGGTGGTCCCAACAAGGCCGCTCCCCACACGGGTGGTCCCAACAAGGGTGGCCCCAACAAGGCCGCCCCCAACAAGGGTGGTCCCAACAAGGCCGCCCCCAACAAGGGTTGTCCCTACAAGGCCGCTCCCAACAAGGCCGCTCCCCACAAGGGTGGTCCCAACAAGGGTGGTCCCAACAAGGCCGCCCCCAACAAGGCCGCCCCCAACAAGGCCACCCCCCACAAGGGTGGTCCCAACAACGCCGCTCCCAACAAGGCCGCCCCCAACAAGGCCGCCCCCAACAAGGCCGCTCCCAACACGGCCGCCACCAACACGGGCGCTCCCAACAAGGCCGCCCGCAACACGGGCGCTCCCAACAAGGCCGCTCCCAACAGGGCCGCTCCCAACAGGGCCGCCCCCAACAAGGGTGGTCCCAACAAGGCCGCTCCCAACAAGGCCGCCCCCAACAAGGCCGCCCGCAACATGTGCGCTCACAACAAGGCCGCTCCCAACAAGGCCGCTCCCAACAGGGCCGCCCCCAACAAGGGTGGTCCCAACAAGGCCGCCCCCAACAAGGCCGCCCCCAACAAGGCCGCCCCCAACAAGGCCGCCCCCAACAAGGCCGCTCCCAACAAGGCCGCTCCCAACAAGGCCGCTCCCAACTCCCAGCAAGGCCGCTCCCAACAAGGGGGGTCCCATCAAGGCCGCTCCCAATAAGGTCGCTCCCAGCTCCCAACAAGGCCGCTCCCAACAAGGCACTTCACCTCAACAAGGCCACTCCCAACAAGGCCGCTCCCAACAAGGCCGCTCCCAACAAGGCCGCTCCCAACAAGGCCGCTCCCAACAAGGCCGCTCCCAACTCCCAACAAGGCCGCTCCCAACAAGGCACTTCACCCCAACAAGGCCGCCCCCAACAAGGCCGCCCCCAACAAGGCCGCCCCCAACAAGGCCGCCCCCAACAAGGCCGCCCCCAACAAGGCCGCCCCCAACAAGGCCGCCCCCAACAAGGGTGGTCCCAACAAAGGTGGTACCAAACAAGGCCGCCCCCAACAAGGCCGCTCCCAACAAGGCCGCCCCCAACACGGGCGCTCCCAAAAAGGCCGCCCCCAACAAGGCCACTCCCAACATGGGCGCTCCCAACAAGGCCGCTCCCAACAAGCGTGGTCCCAACAAGGCCGCTCCCCACAAGGGTGGTCCCAACACGGCTGCCCCCAACTAGGCCGCCCCCAACAAGGCCGCCCCCAACAAGGGTGGTCCCAACAAGGCCGCCCCCAACAAGGCCGCCACCAACAAGGCCGCCCCCAACAAGGCCGCCCCCAACAAGGCCGCCCCCAACAAGGCCGCCCCCAACAACGGTGATCCCAACAAAGCCGCCCCCAACAAGGCCGCCCCCAACAAGGGTGTTCCCAACAAGGGTGGTCCCACCAAAGCTTCCCCCAACAAGGCCGCCCCCAACAAGGGTGGTCCCAACAAGGGTGGTCCCAACAAGTCCGCCCCCAACAAGGCCGCCCCCAACAAGGCCGCCCCCAACAAGGCCGCCCCCAACAAGGCCGCCCCCAACAAGGCCGCCCCCAACAAGGGTGGTCCCAACAAGGCCGCCCCCAACAAGGCCGCCCCCAACAAGGCCGCTCCCCACAAGGGTGGTCCCAACAACGCCGCTCCCAACAAGGCCGCCCCCAACAAGGCCGCCCCCAACAAGGCCGCCCCCAACACGGCCGCCCCCAACACGGGCGCTCCCATCAAGGCCGCCCCCAACAAGGCCGCCCCCAACAAGGCCGCCCGCAACATGGGCGCTCCCAACAAGGCCGCTCCCAACAAGGCCGCTCCCAACAAGGCCGCTCCCAACAAGGCCGCTCCCAACAGGGCCACCCCCAACAAGGGTGGTCCCAACAAGGCCGCTCCCAACAAGGCCACCCCCAACAAGGCCGCCCGCAACATGTGCGCTCCCAACAAGGCCGCTCCCAACAAGGCCCCTCCCAACAGGGCCGCCCCCAACAAGGGTGGTCCCAACAAGGCCGCTCCCAACAAGGCCGCCCCCAACAAGGGTGGTCCCAACAAGGCCGCCCCCAACAAGGCCGCTCCAAACAAGGCCGCTCCCAACAAGGCCGCTCCCAACTCCCAACAAGGCCGCTCCCAACAAGGGGGGTCCCATCAAGGCCGCTCCCAATAAGGTCGCTCCCAGCTCCCAACAAGGCCGCTCCCAACAAGGCACTTCACCTCAACAAGGCACTT
The DNA here is from genome assembly GCF_053455715.1 of Rhinoraja longicauda. NCBI lineage: Eukaryota > Metazoa > Chordata > Chondrichthyes > Rajiformes > Arhynchobatidae > Rhinoraja > Rhinoraja longicauda. The sequence goes on along the minus strand of NW_027601347.1, from coordinate 116,385 downwards.
CACCTCAACAAGGCCGCTCCCAACAAGGCTGCTCCCAACAAGGCCGCTCCCAACAAGGCCGCTCCCAACAAGGCCGCTCCCAACAAGGCCGCTCCCAACAAGGCCCCTCCCAACAAGGCCGCTCCCAACAAGGCTGCTCCCAACAAGGCCGCTCCCAACTCCCAACAAGGCCGCTCCCAACAAGGCACTTCACCTCAACAAGGCTGCCCCCAACAAGGCCGCCCCCAACAAGGCCGCCCCCAACAAGGCCGCCCCCAACAAGGCCGCCCCCAACAAGGCCGCCCCCAACAAGGCCGCCCCCAACAAGGCCGCCCCCAACAAGGCCGCCCCCAACAAGGCCGCCCCCAACAAGGCCGCCCCCAACAAGGCCGCTCCCAACAAGGCCAACCCCAACAAGGCCACCCCCAACAAGGCCGCTCCCAACAAGGCCACTCCCAACTCCCAACAAGGCCACTCCCGACAAGGGTGGTCCCATCAACGCCGCTCCCAATAAGGCCGCTCCCAACAAGGCCGCTCCCAACAAGGGTGGTCCCAACAAGGCCGCCCCCAACAAGGGTGGTCCCAACAAGGGTGGTCCCAACAATGCCGCCCCCAACATGGGTGGTCCCAACAAGGCCGCCCCAACAAGGGTGGTCCCAACAAGGCTGGTCCCAACAAGTCCGCCCCCAACAAGGCCGCTCCCAACAAGGCCGCTCTGCTACAGCTGCACTTCTTTATCTGTTACCTAGTCAACTACTTTAGGGCTAATTTGTAAATTACTTGAGCCTGAGCCTTGGGGGTTCTTTTTAAATCTTCTTTCCCTCTGACTCACTTACCAGCCAGTACTTGCTCTTGCTGCTTCTGGCTGCTGCTTCTCTCTGACCTTCACGGGAAACCTCTCCAACCTTCATGGAAAGGTCAAAGTCATCCTGTTGAGTCTCTTTGTACTCGTTCTTGCCTCGCACACAGCTAACAATGGCCTGTTGCTTTACCATCATTACTTTTTTGCATATCTTTCATTCATTTGTTCCATATATCTCTCTACATCACTGTCTATATCTCGTTTCCCTTTCCCCTGACTCTCAGTCTGAAGAAAGGTTTCGACCCAAAATATCACCTATTCCTTTTCTCCAGAGATGCTGTCTGACCCGCTGAGTTGCTCCAGCTTTTTGTGTCTTAGAGTGATACAGTGTGGAAACAGGCCCTTCAGCCCAATTTGCCTACAAAAGGCCACCATATCCCATCTACACTCGTCCCACCTGCCTGCGTTTGGTCCATATACCTCCACCTACTCTGGGCAAGAGTCTCTGTGCATCTACTTGATCTATTCCTCTCATGATTTGATATACCTCAATAAGATCAATACACCTCAATATGATGACCTCAATAAGACCTATCTTCGGTAGTTCCTTCCTACACACATCACTTATTTCAATCACTTCCTGTCGTTTTACTCAGAAGTTGTTTGAAGTGGGTTATTGGGTATGTTGGAGGGTGTCTAGTCAGATGATGTACTCTAACCACCTTACACAGCTTTTAAGTTTTAATTATCTCCATGTAATTAGTCCCCAAACTAATTCCGGACTGAACAATCCTCCCGTAAACTAGCGTGGTCCCAAATTTACAACCTACTTTATTGCAGATATTGGATTTTTTTTCTCTGGAACTTTAATGTTATAGCACTGTAACACCATATTCTGAACTTTCAACAACTGCTGTATTTGTGTATAGTTAAACGTAGTGGGTTGCTGAAGGCTACTGTGGACGAGAGGTGGGTCTTTTTGAGAACAAGTTAATGGAACTGTGAACACCATCACTAATAACCATCTCTTTGGCCTCAGTTCCTGCAAAAGATGGGCAGATGTTACCAGTCATCCCACTGGCTACTGCAGCAGGGGTTTTGTTCCTGATCATCCTATCAGCTGTGATTTGCTTCATTCTCAAATCCCCATGAAGAACAGACAGGTGGGTGGTTGACCAATGTCCCTGTCCCTGAGATCCCCTCCGTCCCTCCTACCCAACTCCAGCTGTTCAGTTCAAGTTCAGGCTTATTTTCATACACACAACTACAGACACAAGGACAATTAAAAATCTTGCTTGCAACAGCATCATAGACAAACATTCAAAAACAAATTATACTTATAATATTTGAAAAGAAAAAAGACTGCAAAAAATATATATCATTGCAAAAACATAATTGTAAAATAAAATAAAAGTAGTCCATGGTAGTGCAAGAGGTGGACCATAGTGCTCTGTGGTTGAGGTAGGTTTGAGGGTTGTGCAGGTTGGTAGATGCAAGAGTGTTTAATTGCCACATGTACCAGCAATGAAAGGCTTATCTGCTGCAGCTTTACAGGCCCATTAACAAAATAACGCAAATGCATATATAGTCAATAATTTCCTCCCCGGTAAGGAACATTTCTGATACTGTGGGTTAACAAAGCCTTCATCTCTGCTCTTAGACCTTCAGTGGATGCATCGAGAATGGTGACAAGGCAGGAATCTGGAACCGTGCAGATGAGAGAGAGCCAGGTGCAGGAGGAACGTTATGAAATGCACCCCACACGGTCTGAAACAGCCCAGGTAACAACTATCCTGAGTGATGCCTGTGTCACAGTGGTTCCTTTCTCACTGGCCACTGAGACCAAAGCAAGGTGGATACTGGTACAACACTGCTTCACCTTTCTTCACACAGCTCCATTAACCACGGTGGCATAGTGGTAGAGTTGCTGCCTTACAGCACTTGCAGCACCAGAGACCCGGGTTCAATCCTGACTACAGGTGCTGCCTGCATGGAGTTTGTACGTTCTCCCCGAGACCTACATGGGTTTTCTCCGACTTCTTCGGTTTCCTCCCACACTCCAAAGACGTACAGGTTTGTAGGTTAATTGGCTTAGTGTAAATGTAAATTGTCCCTAATGTGTGTAGGATAGTGTTAATGTGTGGGGATCGCTGGTCAGTGCGGACTTGTTGGGCCGAAGGGCATGTTTCTCTACAACTCTTGCTGTATCTCTAAAACTAAAACTAAAAACTAATCAAACCCAACACAGCTTGGGATCTGCAGCCCCTCCAGCAGTGTGACACTCCCTCAGCAATGCCCCACCACACAGTGATGATCCCTCATGACTGCCTGCGAGTGTCTGCCTTGGTTTCTGTGTTAAAGACACAGCAGGAGGGTCTTGAACCCAGAACCACCTCTCAGAGAGGTAGGAGTTTACTCCCCAGTGCTCCCACCTGTTGCCCTCAGACTGAAATCATACAATCAAACCCACTATTGATCAATGATTATCGGCATTTATTTAGTTTAGTTTAGAGATACAGCGCAGACACAGGCCCTTCGGCCCACCGAGTCCATGCCAACCAGCGATTACCGATATACTAGCACTATCCTGCACACTAGGGACAATTTATAGAAGCCAGTTAACCTGCAAACCTGTATATGACTTTGGAGTGTGGGAGAAAACCGGAGCACCCAGAGAAAACCCACAAAGGTCACGGGGAGAATGCACAAACTCCGTAGACAACACCCGTTGTCAGGATCGAACCTGGGACTCTAGCGCTGTAAAGCAGTAACTCTACCTATGCTGCCTATTGTGGGTGGAGTATTCTCCAGAGACCTGTACATAGCAATTCCCAGTGCTACCAATTGTCACTGTCTATTTCCATTTCTGTCATAGGACAAAGGTCAGAAGGACCCCAAAACCATGATGAACATGAAGCAATTTCATGAAGATATTTATGCAAACTGCCCGGTGGAAACGTCCGTATACGCGAATGTATAATTGGATCAGGAACAGGAAATGCACGCTCTGGGAATGTCACGGAAGAGGACTGTTTGGAATTCCAACATTTTCAGAGAAACCACAGGAATTAGTGCCACAAATCAATCCCCAGGATCTCCATACATCCATCTCCCATTCCTGTGTCCCATATTTCCCTTTTATCCCCTCTTACCTCTCTCCCTGTCCTCTTCCACCCATATCCCTCCCTCTGACCTTTCACTCCTCCTCTTCTCTTCTTATCTGACACCCTTTTGTCTCCATTTCACCTTCAGCCTTTGTCACTTACTCCACCCATCTGTCAATCACCATCCTCCCATGTGCCCACCTAACCCTTGTCCCAGCCCCACCTTTCCCTGCCAAATCCATCAGTCTGAAGAAGGGTCCCGACCCAAAATATTGACTGTCCATTCCCTCCAGAGATGCTGCCTGACCCGCTGAGATACTTCAGCACATTTTCTTTGTTTCAGTTTCCGGCATCTTCGGTCTCTTGTGTCTCCATTACAAAATCAAACTCTGTCTTGTGCATATATAATGATTTCAGCTCAACTGTCATCTGTGGTAGACCACATCATAGATTCAGCAATCTTATGGTGAAGAAATGTCTCTACACCTCATTCTGAAATGGCATACCCTGTATCCTGAGACTACAACTCGTGGTTCTGGACCACCCACCATCAGAAACACCTTTCCTGCATCTGATCTGTTCAAAATCATCAGAATTTTATAGTTTCAGTTAGGTTCTCTCTCATTCTTCTAAATTCCAGCGAATATATATTCTTTCTTCAATTATCATTCTTATTACAAATGGTAAACAAGAAAGCACTTTAATTAATTATCTGGAGAAATAAATATATAACTGAACATTTGCTCGCTCTCCTGATCTCCGACATTGGAGCAAAAATGGTCTATTTTAGTTCAAGAGATCCATAGTGTTCCATTGCTGAGGTAGGATTAGGGTCAGTTTGAGAATCTATGCTCTTAGTTGGTATGGTTAATTAAAGATATTGATATTTTGTTGTGGATGGTTGAAGAAGGTTACTTTTGTTGTTGTTTTAGCTAATATAAAATGAATGCTTATTTTCAGTAGAAAGCAGTAAAATGGATGCTTGTTCTGCAACAAGATGTTATCATTGGGATGGAATGTGTTTGTACGTCTAGGAGTGATAGGGAGTAGACAGGCGCTAAAGGGGTTCTTTGCTCTTAAATGACTCCCTTGTCTTATAGTGTTAGCTTGTGTATTGAAACAGTTAGAAGCAAGGCCATGCAGCTGTGGGAGGATAGATAAGGTCCTGATTCCACAATAACAACTCCTTATATGGATGTGTGTGAAAGTAGGAAGTTTCGAATCCACTCCAGGTAATTTGATGCGTTTCTCCAAAAGCATGTGACCTGTATTAATGGTTTTGTTTTCTCTGTAACTATGGGAATTGTATTGGAATTGCAATTGGTTGTTAATTTCATCTGTTACACCCCTTTTATATTTCTGTATAAAAAGTAAACAATCGTGGAAAAGTTGTTCTTTCCCTCTCCCCAGTTGAGATCTTTTCAGACACTAGCATTGTATCTGGAGATCCTCACGGGAAGATTACTTGAATAAATCTGTTGTACTCATCCAGTATTGAAGTATTTCTTTATTCAGGATGAAGGCTTAGAACTTGGATTATCAAGTCAAGAAACTATAGTTGTAGGAAAGACTAGACCAAGTTGGGCCCGTTCCTCCTAGGGTTTCCATTGCGACCTGGGGAGATCGATTTTTTCCTTTAAAATAAATTGTCTGTTAAAAAAAAAAAAAAATCTCAATGGGGGGGGGGGGGGGGGGGGGGGGGGGGGGGGTGGGGGGGGGGAGGAGAGGGAGCCACTGACGTTCCTGCCAGCGGCCATCTTTTTTTCTCCTTCACTGTGGTACCGTGCTCCTCCAGGGGAAGGGGAGCGCAATTAAAGGCAGTACAGGGGAGAGGGTGTGACCGAGCCTTGGACCTAAGCCTTTCCTGTATTGGTGTAGCACCCTCAACCCCCTACTCAATCCCCCTTATCCCCCCCTCCCTACCCCCCACTCTCCCATCTTCCCTGACCCCCACTGTCCCCCTTCTCCCCCACCCCCACTCTCTCATCCCCCCATCACCACCCCCTCCTCCCCCCCATCCGCCGTATCCTGGGTATATCCTGGCAAGACAGAGTGCCCAATGCCGAGATTCTGTCTGGCGCTGGCCTTCCGAGTATGTCCACTCTACTCAGGCAGCGCAGGCTGCGGTGGCTGGGCCATGTCCACCGCATGGAGGATGGCCGTATTCCAAAAGACATCTTCTATGGAGAGCTGACATCTGGGAGGAGAACCATCGGCCGCCCCCAGCTACGTTACAAGGATGTCTGCAAGAGAGATTTGAAGGCGCTCGACATCGATGTGGAGTCCTGGGAGAGCCTTGCAGCTGACTGCACGAGGTGGAGAGGTACCCTGAACCAACATCTCAAAACGGGGGAAGGGAAATTGATCAACGCAGCGGCAGACAAGCGGGCACGCAGAAAGGAGCGCAGCAACTTCAACAGACCAGAGACCACACACAAATGTGACCTTTGCCACAGAGACTGTCACTCCCACATTGGTCTCTTCAGCCACAAGCGACGCTGCTCTAGCCGAGGTGTGGAGCAAGCAGCCAACTAGGATGCATCACCCATGGTCAGCCATGACCGAGGGGGCCTAAGGAGACTGCATCTGCCACGCATCTGCCCACTCACTCAACCTGTCCAGGTCACCCTGCAACCTCCTAACATCCTCTTCACAGTTTACACTGCCACCCAGCTTTGTGTCATCCGCAAACTTGCTAGTGTTGCTTCTAATTCCCTCTTCCAAATCATTAATATATATGGTAAACAGTTGCGGCCCCAACACCGAGCCTTGCGGCACTCCACTCGCCACTGCCTGCCATTCTGAAAAGGACCCGTTTACTCCTACTCTTTGCTTCCCCTCTACCAATCAACTTTCTATCCATATCAACACCCTACCCCCAATACGATGTGCTCTAATTTTACTCACCAATCTCCCGTGTGGGACCTTATCAAAGGCTTTCTGGAAGTCTAGATACACTACATCCACTGGCTCCCCTTCATCCATTTTACTTGTCACGTCCTCAAAAAATTCCAGAAGATTAATCAAGCATGATTTCCCTTTCATAAATCCATGCTGACTTGGACTTATCCTTTCACTGCTATCCAAATACACCATTATTACCTCTTTAATAATTGACTCCAGCATCTTTCCCATCACCGATGTCAGGCTAACTGGTCTGTAATTCCCCATTTTCTCCCTTGCTCCTTTCTTGAAAAGTGGGATAACATTAGTGCTGATAAGTGTGAGGTGCTGCATTTTGGTAGGACAAATCAAAATAGGACGTACAGGGTAAATTGTAGGGAACAGAGGGATCTGGGAATAACTGTGCATTGTTCCCTGAAGGTGGAATCTCATGTGGATAGGGTGGTGAAGAAGGCGTTTGGTATGCTTGCCTTTATAAATCAGAGCATCGAATATAGAAGTTGGGATGTAATGTTAAAATTGTACAGGGCATTGGTGAGGCCGAATCTGGAGTATGATGTGCAGTTCTGATCGCCAAATTATAGGAAGGATGTCGACAAAATGGAGTGGGTACAGAGGAGATTACTAGAATGTTGCCTGGGTTTCAGCACTTAAGCTACAGAGAGAGGTTGAACAGGTTGGGTCTTTATTCTTTGGAGCGTAGAAGGTTGAGGGGGGACTTGATAGAGGTTTTTTAAATTTTACGAGGGAAGGACAGAGTTGACGTGGGTAGGCTTTTCCCTTTGAGAGTGGGGAAGATTCCAACAAGGGGACATAACTTCAGAATTAAGGGACAAAAGTTTAGGGGTAACATGATGGGTAACTTCTTTACTCAGAGGGTGGTGGCTGTAAGGAATGAGCCTCAGGTGGAAGTGGTGGAGGCAGGCTCGATTTTATTATTTAAGAGTAAATTGGATAGGTATATGGATGGGAGGGGATTGGAGGGTTATGGTCTGAGAGCAGGTAGATGAGACTAGGTCAGAGAAAGTGGTCGGCGTGGACGGGTAGGGCCGAATGGGCCTGTTTCCATGCTGTAATTGTTATATGCTTATATATGGTTATATTAGCTATCCTCCAATCCACAGGGACTGATCCTGAATCTATTGAACATTGGAAATTGATCACCAATGCATTCACTATTTCTAGAGCCACCTCCCTGAGGACCCTGGGATGCAGACCATCAGGCCCAGGGGATTTATCATCCTTTAGTCCCATTAGTCTACCCAATACTATTTCTCGCCTAATGAAAATTTATTTCAGTTCCTCTAGCTCCTTATATCCTCTGTCCTCCAGTACATCTGGGAGATTGTTTGTGTCTTCCTCAGTGAAGACAGATCCGAAGTACCTGTTCAACTCTTCTGCCATTTCCTTGTTACCCATAATAATTTCACCCGTGTCTGCCTTCAAGGGACCCACATTTGACTTTGCTACTCTTTTTCTCTTAACATATCTAAAGAAGCTTTTACTATCCTTCTTTATATTCTTGGCCAGCTTCCCCTCGTACTTCATCTTTTCAGCCCGTATTGCCCGTTTTGTTACTTTCTGTTGTCCTGTGAAAGTTTCCCAATCCTCTGGCTTCTGGCTACTCTTTGCTGTGTTATACATCTTTTCTTTTAGTTTTATTCCATCCCTAACTTCCCTTGTCAGCCACAGTTGCCTCCTACTGAAATTCCTGCCATTGCTGTTCCACCGTCATTCCTGCTAGGATCCCTTTCCAGTCGACCTTGGCCAGCTCCTCTCTCATGCCTTCATAGTCCCCTTTGTTCAACTGCAACACTGACACTTCCGATTTAACATTCTCCTTCTCAAATTGCAGATTAAAACTAATCATATTATGATCACTATCTCCAAGCGGTTCCTTTACCTCGAGTTCTCTTATCAAAACAGGTTCATTGGACAACACTAAATCCAGAATTGCCTTTTCTCTGGTAGGCTCCATTACAAGCTGCTCTAAGAATCCATCTCGGAGGCACTCTACAAACTTGGGGTCCAGAACCAACCTGATTTTCCCAGTCTACCTGCATAGTGAAATCCCCCATCACCATCACCACTCAGTGTGGCAACACCTTTCTTCCACGACAGCTTCCAAGTGGGTGAACCTGTTCTCAAGAGGTTCCACACCCCGGGACCGTTGCATTCCAAGTTTCCTTCCCTTTCTCACCGTCACCCACCTTCTCTCTTCCAGTCACTGTAGGACTTGTCCAGGAACGACTCAGTTTCTCAGACAGACCTGAGGTCATCCACTTGCTTCTCCAGTTCCCCAACACGGTCCTTCAGGAGCTGTACCTGGATACACTTCTCACACTTGTAGCAGCCAGAGGCACCAGCAGTGTCCCTGACCTCCCACATCCTGCAAGCATCACACTGAATCAGCTTGCCTGACATTTCCTTCTTGCGTCTCACCCTCTCCAACGTTTGGTGTGGCCTCCTCCCTCAGCCTCCACGCCGAAGACTCACAGCCAAAGCCTTGCACTTTTCTCACAGGGCACTTCCCTCGACAGGACCACACCCCTTGAACAAGCCTTGCTTATATCAGTTGCTAAATTGACTAATTGTCCAAATTACCAATCTTCCAATCTAATTGTTCAGCCAATCCCCACACTCACTCCTAACCTTCCTTCCTCTGATAAGTTTGAAGGTATGTGCTTTGCCCGACTTGTACTCAAAGACTGCGAACTGCTGTTTGCACTCTTTTTAAACCTGCACTCGACTCCCCAAGTCCAGCCAACGTTCTATCCCCTCCAACCCCTATCTCTGTAATTCCCTCCAACCCCTACACTCCTCTATGTAAACCTCTCCAACACTTGCACTCCTCTCTATCTCTGGAAACGCCTTCAACTCCTAAACTCATCATTATCTCTCTTAACCCCTCCAGCCCCTACACATATCCATGTCTCTGTAAATACCTCCAACCTCTACACCCCTCCCTGTCGCTGTAACCACCTCTGGCCCCCACGCCCCTCCCTGTCTTCCAGCTTTTTGTGTCTATCTTTGGTTTAAACCAGCGTCTAACATACCTGTTGTGAACTGCTGACTCCATCCAACTCATTCATCACCAGCCTGTCACCAGCACACATGATCGTGGACTCTCAGATAGACACAAAATGCTGGAATAACTCAGCGGGACAGGCAGCATCTTTGGAGAGAAGGAATGGGTGACGTTTCAGGTCGAGACCTTTCTTCAAACTGGTTAGGGATAAGGGAAACGAGAAATATAGACGGTGATGTGGAGAGATAAAGAACAATGAATGAAAGATGTGCAAAAAAGTAACGATGATAACGGAAACATGCCATTGAGAGCTGTTTGTAGAATGAGGGAGAGATAGAGATAGAGGGAGTGCCGGGGCTACCTGAAGTGAGAGAAATCAAGCGGAATATGAGATGCTGATCCTCCAATTTGCATTTAGTCTCATTCTGACAATGGAGGAGACCGAGGACATAAAGGTCTGTGTAGGAATGGGAAGGAGGATTCAAGTGTGCAGCAATCAGGAGATCAGGGAGGTTCAGGCGGGCTGAACTAAGGTGTTCTGTGAAATGTTTGCCCAGTCTGTGTTTTGTCTCACCGATGTATAAAACTCCACATCTTGAACAACAAATACAGTAGATGAAGTTGGAGGAGGTGTAAGTGAGCCTCTGCCTCACCTGGACTGTCGGGGTCTCTGGACGGAGACGAGGGAGAAGGTATAATGACAGGTGTTGCATTTTCTGCAGTTGTAGGGCAAGGTACCTGGGGAGGGGATGGTTTGGGTGGGAAGGGATGAGTTAACCAGGGAGTTGCGGAGGGAACGGTTTCTGTGGAAGGCGGAAAGGGGCGGAGATGGGAAAATGTGGCTCGTGGTTGGATCCCGTTGGAGGTGGCGGAAATATTGCTTGGTTATATGTTGTATACGACGGCTGATGGAGTGGAAGGTAAGGACTAGGGGGACTCTGTGTCTGTTGTGATGAGGGGGAGCAAGGGCGGTGCTGTGGGGTACCGAGGAGACACAAGTGAGGGCCTCATCTGTGATGGGAGAGGGGAACCCCCGTTCCCTAAAGAATGAGGACATCTCGGATCCCTAAAGAATGAGGACATACAGTGATCACAGGGAACAATCTAGGAGATTGCTCAATGAACAAAGAATCATCTGCTCCTTATAAACAGACTTTCCTTTTGATCTGTTTACCAGAGCAAGCACTTTAGAGGTTTTCCTTCTTCCAAATGGTCTTATAACAAATATAAATTGTGCACCTCCAAAAGACACAGCAGAGTAAACAGAGCCCAATTCCACAACATTACAGATAAGCAAATGTCCTGTTACCATTTCAACCTTATTTAATTGTTTTATGATTGTCATTTGTCCTTTGACAACAGAGAACAGAATCTGACTAAAGTAAACTGCAGTGAATGTCAGCCGAGCATGCTCAGTTTCAATCTTCTTTAAAGCACAGAATTATTACAACGCATGAAGAGGACTTTAAACATTTTAAGCTGTACCGATCCCTGTCCCTTTCTGTCTTCTTGAAGCTTTGCAATTTATTTTTGTCAACCACTTGGATAGTCCCAGCGTGTTTGCATGCTCTGCTCAGACGGAAGTGATAACTGCTTGTCGACAAATTAGCAGCTTCTGTTCTAAATAAAGGGAAAGGAACCGCAAGCCCAAAGCCACCCCATCCATTTCCTGCACCCCACCACGACCCGCATCCCACAGACTCATGACTCATGTCCAGCTTCCCCTGGACGCTCAGCCAGTCCCCTCACGTACCTCGGCCTGACCGGCCACAGCTGAAAGAAGAAGCTGGTTGTCTGTGATCCTGATCAACCCACACCTTCCTGGGTGAGGACTGGACATTGTGAAAACACTGTCCTTGTTCAGAAAGGAATGAGGGACTTGACAACAGGTTCAGCACAATGGTAAGTATACTGAATTCTCCAGTTGCAAGTGATACATCCTGCCTCCCTCTTCTTTTTCCCAGCCCCCTAATAATCCTGCTGTGGACATATTTCCACGACTATCTCCCACCACCCTGCTCACTCTGCTTCTTTGTCCTACTCCTGTTATAGACAATAGACAATACACAATAGGTGCAGGAGGAGGCCATTCAGCCCTTCGAGCCAGCACCGCCATTCAATGCGATCATGGCTGATCACTCTCAATCAGTACCCCGTTCCTGCCTTCTCCCCATACCCCCTCACTCCGCTATCCTTAAGAGCTCTATCCAGCTCTCTCTTGAAAGCTTCCAACGAACTGGCCTCCAATGCCTTCTGAGGCAGAGAATTCCACACCTTCACCACTCTCTGACTGAAAAAGTTCTTCCTCATCTCTGTTCTAAATGGCCTACCCCTTATCCTTAAACTGTGGCCCCTTGTTCTGGACTCCCCCAACATTGGGAACATGTTTCCTGCCTCTAATGTGTCCAATCCCCTAATTATCTTATATGTTTCAATAAGATCCCCCCTCATCCTTCTAAATTCCAGTGTATACAAGCCCAATCGCTCCAGCCTTTCAACATACGACAGTCCCGCCATTCCGGGAATTAACCTAGTGAACCTACGCTGCGCGCCCTCCATAGCAAGAATATCCTTCCTCAAATTTGGAGACCAAAACTGCACACAGTACTCCAGGTGCGGTCTCACCAGGGCCCGGTACAACTGTAGAAGGACCTCTTTGCTCCTATACTCAACTCCTCTTGTTACGAAGGCCAACATTCCATTGGCTTTCTTCACTGCCTGCTGTACCTGCATGCTTCCTTTCAGTGACTGATGCACTAGGACACCCAGATCTCGTTGAACTCCCCCTCCTCCTAACTTGACACCATTCAGATAATAATCTGCCTTTCTATTCTTACTTCCAAAGTGAATAACCTCACACTTATCTACATTAAACTGCATCTGCCATGTATCCGCCCACTCACACAACCTGTCCAAGTCACCCTGCAGCCTTATTGAATCTTCCTCACAATTCACACTACCCCCCAGCTTAGTATCATCTGCAAATTTGCTAATGGTACTTTTAATCCCTTCGTCTAAGTCATTAATGTATATCGTAAATAGCTGGGGTCCCAGCACCGAACCTTGCGGTACCCCACTGGTCACTGCCTGCCATTCCGAAAGGGACCCATTTATCCCCACTCTTTGCTTTCTGTCTGTCAACCAATTTTCTATCCTTGTCAGTACCCTACCCCCAATACCATGTGCCCTAATTTTGCCCACTAATCTCCTATGTGGGACCTTGTCGAAGGCTTTCTGAAAGTCGAGGTACACCACATCCACTGACTCTCCCCTGGCAATTTTCCTAGTTACATCCTCAAAAAATTCCAGTAGATTTGTCAAGCATGATTTCCCCTTCGTAAATCCATGCTTACTCGGAATGATCCTGTTACTGCTATCCAAATGCTCAGCAATTTTGTCTTTTATAATTGACTCCAGCATCTTCCCCACCACTGATGTCAGACTAACTGGTCTATAATTACCCGTTTTCTCTCTCCCTCCTTTCTTAAAAAGTGGGATAACATTTGCTATCCTCCAATCCACAGGAACTGATCCTGAATCTATAGAACATTGAAAAATGATCTCCAATGCTTCCACTATTTCTAGAGCCACCTCCTTAAGTACCCTGGGATGCAGACCATCAGGCCCTGGGGATTTATCAGCCTTCAGTCCCATCAGTCTACCCAAAACCATTTCCTGCCTAATGTGGATTTCCTTCAGTTCCTCCATCACCCTAGGTTCTCCGGCCCCTAGAACATTTGGGAGATTGTGTGTATCTTCCTCAGTGAAGACAGATCCAAACTAACGGTTTAACTCGTCTGCCATTTCTTTGTTCCCCATAATAAATTCCCCTGCTTCTGTCTTCAAGGGACCCACATTTGCCTTGACTATTTTTTTCCTCTTCACGTATCTAAAAAAACTTTTGCTATCCTCCTTTATATTATTGGCTAGTTTACCCTCGTACCTCATCTTTTCTCCCCGTATTGCCTTTTTAGTTAACTTTTGATGCTCTTTAAAAGAGTCCCAATCCTCTGTCTTCCCACTCTTCTTTGCTATGTTATACTTCCTCTCCTTAATTTTTATGCTGTCCCTGACTTCCCTTGTCAGCCACAGGTGTCTCTTACTCCCCTTAGAGTCTTTCCGCCTCTTTGGAATAAATTGATCCTGCAACCTCTGCATTATTCCCAGGAATACCTGCCATTGCTGTTCTACCGTCTTCCCTGCTAGGGCCTCTTTCCAGTCAATTTTGGCCAGCTCCTGCCTCATGCCTCTGTAATCCCCTTTGCTATACTGTAATACTGACACTTCCGATTTTCCCTTCTGCCTTTCCATTTGCAGAGTAAAACTTATCATGTTGTGATCACTGCCTCCTAATGGCTCTTTTACCTCTAGTCCCCTTATCAGATCAGGATCATTACACAACACTAAATCCAGAATTGCCTTCTCCCTGGTAGGCTCCAGTACAAGCTGTTCTAAGAATCCATCTCGAAGGCACTCTACAAACTCTCTTTCCTGGGGTCCATTTCCAACCTGATTTTCCCAGTCTACCTGCATGTTGAAATCTCCCATAACCACCGTAGCATTACATTTTTGACACGCCAATTTTATCTCCTGATTCAACTTGCACCCTATGTCGAGGCTACTGTTTGGGGGCCTATAGATAACTCCCATTAGGGTCTTTTTACCCTTACAATTTCTCATTTCTATCCATACTGAGTCAACATCTCCTGATTCTATGTCACCCCTTGCAAGGGAATGAATATCATTCCTTACCATCAGAGCAACCCCACCCCCTCTGCCCACCTGTCTGTCTTTTCTATACGTTGTGTACCCCTGAATATTCAGTTCCCAGCCCTGGTCCTCTTGTAGCCATGTCTCAGTGATCCCTACAACATCATACTTGCCCATGACTAACTGAGCCTCAAGCTCATCTGCTTTATTTTTTATACTACGCGCATTTAAGTACAACACTTTAACTTCTGTATTTACCTCCCCTCTCACATCGGTCACAATTGGCCCTGCCCTTAATTTCTTTTCCCCTCTAGAACTTCTGTTCCCATTCTTCCGAGAGTCTTTTGCAATATCTCCTGCATTCCCTTTTACCTCATCTTCATATTCACAATTTGTTAACCCCTCCCCCCCACTACTTAGTTTAAAGCCACAGGTGTCACACTAGCAAACCTGCCTGCCAGAATGTTTGTCCCCCTGCTGTTAAGATGTAACCCGTCCCTTTTATACAAGTCACCCCTAGCCCAGAAGAGATCCCAGTGGTCCAGAAATCTAAATCCCTGCTCTCTGCACCAACCCCTCAGCCATAAATTCATACCCTCTATCTCTCTGTTCCTGGCCTCACCAGCACGAGGTACCGGTAGCAGTCCAGAGATAACCACCTTCGACGTCCTACTTCTCAGTGTTTTTCCCAACTCTCTAAACTCCCGCTGTAGCACCTCCTTCCTCTTCCGCCCGACGTCATTCGTGCCCACGTGCACAACGACTTCAGGTTGATCGCCTTCCCTCACTAGGATTTTCTGAAGCCGGTCCGTGATGTGCTGAACCCTGGCACCAGGGAGGCAACAGACCATCCTCAAGTCCCTCCTGCTGCCACAGAATCTTCTGTCCGTCCCTCGGACGATGGAGTCACCGACCACTACGGCTCTTCCTGACTTCGGTCTCCCCTGTCGAGTATCCTTGCCAACAGGTCCGCCACTCGGACTGGAAACGTCTTCTGCCCCGACAGTTCCCAAGAGGGTATACCTATTTGCAATAGGCACAGCCACTGGGGTCTCCTGTAGTCCTCGTCCACTCCCCCCTGAAACAGTCTCCCACCTTCGCTCGACTTGGACCCTTGCTCATATCCCATCCCTCAGTCCAATATTTCCCCTTTATATCCCTTCTTTCCCCTCTCCCCTGTCCTTTCCACCCATATCCTTCCCTCCAGCTTTACATTTCACTCCTGATCTGGGCTGCTCCAAAAGATTAAGAAGCACAGTATCCATGTTGAAGGTAGACACAAAACGCTGGAGTAACTCAGCGAGACAGGCATCTCTGGAGAGAAAGAATTGGTGACGTTTCAGGTCGAGACCCTTCTTCTGACTAGTCTGAAGAACTAGTCTGAAGAACTGGTCTGAAGAACTGGTCTGAAGAAGGGTCTCGACCTGAAACATCGTCTAGTCTGAGCTACTCCAACATTTTGTGCCTTTCTTCAGTTTAAACCAGCATCTGCAGTTCATGTTTAGATTTAGAACTGACTTACACACAGACAGAGGTTTGTGGTGGAAGGGTATTATTCTAATTGGAGGTCTGTGATCAGTGTAGTTCCATGGGGATCTGTGTGGGACATCTGTTGTTTCTGATGTATATTTATATATATATATCAGAATCTTGGTGGTGTGTATATTCTGATATATATATATAAACAACTCAAATGTAAATGTCGATGGATTGGTTAGCCAATTTGTAGACACCACCAAGATTACTGGAGTTGCAATCTGTGAGGAAGGCTGTCAAAGTCTACAGATACAGCAATCTACAGTCTACAACAAGATCAGCTACAGCAATGGGTGGAGAAATGGCAGATGGACTTTAATACCAGCAAAGGTGAGGTGTGGCACTTTGGGAGGTCAAATGCAAGGGGAAAATATACAATTAATGGAAAGATACTTAACTGTATTGATGTACATAGGGATCTTGGGGTACAAGTTTATAACCTGTAACAACACAAGATAGAGTGGTGAATAAGGCTTGCCTTCATTGTTCGGGGCATTGAGTATAAGTGTCAGGAAGTCATGATACAGCTTTATAGGACTTTGGTTGGGACGCATTTGGAGTAATAGTTGCCCCCAATGTAAGAAGGATGTACAGGCTCTGGAAAGGGTGTGGAAGAGGTTTACATTGGTTCCCCCATTATTCTTGGACCCCCCTCTGGGTCCCCCCTTTGTTCTCGACATTCCCTCCCTGCTCTCGGTGGCTGAGGACTACGTTTGGAGTCTATGGTGGAGAGCAGGTCTACCGGTGGTCCTCTATTCTCGGCGTGTGGCGGGCCATTCTTGGTCCTCTGACTGCGGTGAGCAGGAGCTCGGTCCATGGCGGGCGTGTCCTCTGTTGTCGTGGTGGTGAGCCGGGCCTCCTTGCTGGGATCCTCCGCTTGCAGGACCCAACTGTCTATTCCCTCCACAAATGCTGCCTGACCCGCTGAGTTATTCCAGCACTTTGTTATTTTTACCAAATATTCCAGCTCCTGCTGTGTCCTGTATCACTGTGAAAATTTCTAAACTCGTTCTTCAGGCCTGGTTTCCAGGGTCTGAGACTGTGGGAGACAACTCCATCAATGGGTGGGTTTGAGGCTGTCTGTCAAAGCCATTCTGTAAGTGCAGTGGTTACTGAACATAAGTTCATAAGTCACATGAACAGAATTAGGCCATTCGGCCCATCAAGCCTACTCCACCATTCAATCATAGTTGATCTATCTTTTCCTCTCAGCCCCATTCTCCTGTCTTCTCCCCATAACCCCTGACACCCATACTCATCAAGAGCCTTCAATCTCCAGGATAGATTGAACACTGGGAGAGGCCCTGGCCTGACCCAGGACACTGCGCTGGGAGCTGGCCGGCTTCCAGAGGGAGACTTTACCTGGGACCACTCTGGAGGAACAGTGGGGTCCAAGCGCACCCAGTAGCAATGTTGGATCAGGTGAAGATCGGCCCCACTGTCCAGCAGAAGTCTGAATCTCTCGCGAGCTGCCGGGCAGGTGGAGAGATATCATTAACTATGCTGGAGTAACTCAGCAGGTCAGGCAGCATCTCGGGAGAGAAGGAATGGGTGACATTTCGGGTCGAGACCCATCATCAGACCTTCTGAAGAAGGGTCTCGACCCGAAACGTCACCCATTCCTTCTCTCCCGAGATGCTGCCTGACCTGCTGAGTTACTCCAGCATTTTGTGAATAAATCGATTTGTACCAGCATCTGCAGTTATTTTCGTATATCATTAACTATTCTCTCTTCCAGACCTGGAGAGTGGGAAACTGACGGGATATGTGGGATCGGACAATGATGGGAAAATCGTACGTCTTGCTGTCACTTCTTCAAGGTACCGTCAGCAACAGCTTGATTGTGTTTGTCTGGCCGACTGTCTGTACACATTTTCAATGATGGGGAATAACCTCCATCCCTCCTACATCCCTCACTCTCTCTGTACCCATCAGCTTGGCCCATTTATCCCTTCCTATCCACATGCCTGTCCAAAAGTATTTTAAATGTTGTTATTGTACTTGCCTCAACCACTTCCTCTGGCAGCTTGTCATATATACCCTCCACCTTTGTGTGAAAAGCCTGCCCCTCGGGTCCCCTTTAAATCTTTCCCCTCTCACCTTAAACCTGTGGCCTTTAGTTTGAGACTCCCTACAGCGGAAAGGGAATCTAAAACCTGCCTCTGGGATGAACAACCTGTGTCTCTCACTGCTCTCCACCCACCAC
Organism: Rhinoraja longicauda; assembly: GCF_053455715.1. NCBI lineage: Eukaryota > Metazoa > Chordata > Chondrichthyes > Rajiformes > Arhynchobatidae > Rhinoraja > Rhinoraja longicauda. The sequence goes on along the minus strand of NW_027601347.1, from coordinate 98,116 downwards.
TGTTCCCACTAGCTGCCAGAGAGATGTCAAGGTCTTCCCCTGGGCCAGTGCATGCGAGATGCATCAGCTGCCCCTCAATGAGAGATGCCCTTCATGTTTTCAGAGGCACAGAAGCATGAGAATGTATTCACAAATATTGTCATTCCACAATGCCCAGGATGCGATCCCTACACAATGGAGTCTGGTGGATCCATATGCCCTCCAGTGCCTAATGTTGTCCCTTCCCTCCTCAGCTGCAGTGTCGACAGAGTGGACAGCCAACTATCCATCAGAAGTGACAGCGCAGAGGGGTCTGTGTGCCTGGATTCCATGCCACTATAGTTACCCATCACACCTGAACAATAAACCGACTGGAATCTGGATTAACGATGAGAACTGGAACCCTAGTCCTTTAGCCTTCCACTCCGGGAATCCAGATAAAGTATCAACAAAGTTTCACAATCGGACCCGGCTGTCTGGAACCCTGAGAGATGGCAACTGTTCCCTGGTTATAGACAACATCAAACAGGAAGATGAAGGTCCTTATCATTTCAGAATTGAATTCAACAGCAAAGATCGTTACAGCTTCTTCCCTGTAACACGGCTCCGTGTTTCTGGTAAGTGTTCTGTGTAATCACTCAACAACTGATATTCAGGAAGTAGGAAGTCACACAAACTGCTTCTGCCCTATGAACACAAACCACAGCTCAGTATCACAGTTTGATGGTCAAACCCTGGCATGGGCCTCCAGTCCAATCTCACTACAGTGCTGATACTGATTCCATTATCATCAGTAAAACATCAGCACTATATCCAGCTATGTTACCAACTGTGAAACATGTTGCTAATCACACATTGCTCAGGTAATGTACACAGCAAAGAGGGACTCAAATTTGTAATCTACTTTGCAATAGCTCAGGATGCTACAATATTCTTTACAAACAATCAAGTCATCACTGGTGAAAGAGGAAACTTCAGTCTGTGATCGAACATTGGATATTGGAGTTTCAATCAGTAAGTGTGAGGTGTTGAACTTTGTGAAGTCGAATGCAAGGGGAATTTAACGGCATTGAAAATGCAAAGGGATCTTGGGGTCCAAGTCCATAACTCTGAGGGTGGCAACACAAGTAGATAGCGTGGTAAAGAAGGCTTTTGGTGTGCTTGGTCAGAGCATTGAGTCAGGAAGTCATGATGAAGCTTTACAGGCGTGTTTGGAGTATTGTGTGCAGTTCTGGTTGCTCCAAAGAAGGAAGATGTGGAAAGGAAAGGCTGCAGAGGAGGTTTATCAGAATGATACTTGGATTAGGAGGAAACAATTACAAAGTGAGGTTGGACAGATTTGAATTGTTTTCTCTGGTACACTGGAGATTGAGAGGAGACCTGATAGAAGTATATGAGATTATAATAGACACAGATAGGATAGACAATTAGAATGTTTTTGCTGGGAAGGTAATATAAAATACTAGAGGGCATAGTTTTAAGGTAAGAGGGGCAAAGTTGAAAGCAGATGTGCAGGGCAAGTTTTTCTACACAGAGGATGGTAGGCAACTGAAACATGCTATCAAGGGTGGTGGTGGTGGAGGAAGATACAATTGTGGCAGTTAAAAGACTTTGGATAGGCACATGGCTAATGGAGGGATATGAATTATGTGCAGGCAGATCGAGTTAGTCTTGGCAGCATGTTGGCACAGACCTTGTGCACCAAGTGTCCTGGTGCTGTGCTGCATTGTTCTATGTTCTATGTATTCCCCACTTGCCTGGGTTACTGCAACTCCAGCAGTAATGAGGAGCATGGATAAAGTGAGTGGGTCACAGCCCTTGCCCCGGGGTAGGTGATGCTAAAACTCAAAGGTGAGAGGGGAGAGATTTAAGAAGGATCTCAGTGGGAACTTTTTCACCCAGATAGTAGTCCACATCTGGAATGAGATGCCAGAGGAACGAAAGGAAGTGAATTTAATTACAACTTTAAAAGACATTTGGACATAAACATGGATAGGAACGATATGGAGGTATAGGGGGCAAATGTTGGCAAATAACATCCCGGAATACCAATATTGTCAGTATGGACAAGGTGAGCTGAAGGGCCTGTATCCATACTGTGTAGCTTTATGACTACACACCCTGCTCAATCTGCATCTTGTCCACCACCCCAAACTCTCCCTCCCTCTCTGCCCAAATACATTGAAAAAGCAGCCGTGTATAGCAGAATTACAGCAGCCTCTGTTGCATTTCTCTTTGGTTACTGCCACTGATACATATTCTTTATTTTTGCTGCACATGTGTAATGTAAAGTTGGGCATATTCACTGAGGGAATGACTCGAAGCTGTGATCCACTTCTCTTCTTGAAGCCAGCACAGAAATGTACTTCTCTTTAAAGAGATGGTGTCTCCCAAATTAGCTCCATGCAGGGTTCCTGTTCTACACAAGGCTGGTTAAACGATTCTGCAACAATTACTTCTCACTTAAGGTCAACCTGATTGTTGAATTCAGAAAGAGGGAGTGGGGAAACCACGTGCTGGTTTTTATTGGTGGGTTGATGGTGGAGAGTTAGTAGCTTCAAATTCCTGGATGACCTGTCGTGGGTGCAGCACATTGATCCAATTGTGAAGAAGGCAAACCAGCACCTCTACTTCCTGAGTTTAGGGAGATTTGGTACTTCTCCGAATACTCCTCCAAACTGAAGAAAGTATCCTGATTGGTTGCATCATGGAATATGGCAACTCCAATGTCCTGCCTCCAGATGGCAGCAACTATCATCAAGGATCCCCATCATGTGGGTCATGCTCTGTTCTCGCTTCTACCGACAGGTGGGTAGCTACAGAAGCCTGTCGTCCCACACCACAGCTCTGTTACTACTTTGGACAGATTCTTGAGCCGACCAACACAACTCAAATATTACTTCAGCAGTGGAACACTGCAGATCTGGCATGAATATGTACTGGCATGGACTTGCTTTCTTTTATAATTGTGTTTTTGCACTAATTCTGTTTTTATTGCAGTCTTTCTTTTATAATCTTTTGTGTAATTTATGCAAAATGTGTTTTTGTGTGTTTCATGTGCGTGTGTTGCTGCTGATTTTCACTACTATACCTCACTACTATACCTCACTACTATACCTCACTACTATACCTCACTACTATACCTCACCCTACGTGTGCATTTGACAATAGACTCGAACTTCTTCCACGTCTTCCCATGTCCCTCGTCACCACTTCAGACCCCCCTCTCTCCCCAGTGTTTATCTGGTTCCTCACAAATCCATCTCTGTTATTCACCACAAGCCCTTCTAATGGGAATGAGGTAGTGTTCCCTCGACTGGAGAGAGGAATTTCTCATGAATTCCCCACTGGATTTATCAGGTCCGTCATAAATGGAGAACCTGAGGTCCTCTCCGCCATTGCAGTGCTCCCTCAAGCTGAGCCAGCCAGTCCAAGGTCAAGTTAACAACATCTAAACTGCCAGCTGTGCTGTTCCGTCACAGGGCAACATCTGGTGATATTTCACTAAAATAAGCCGTTTCTTCGTGTATTAGATTTCACAGATAAACCCACGATATTCCCGGTTGAAACGGTGGATGGAAAGCCTGTGAACGTAACCTGCACCTTTACCACCAACACCATGTGTAATAGAGTGGTACCCACCTTCACCTGGGTCACCTCTGCTGATCAACCACCGACAGCCTCACACAGCGGAACTCAGCTGGGTGACACTCGGACGTTTACTTCTGTTCTGTCCCTGACACCATCGCTCAAACATCACGGACAAAACCTCACCTGCAGAGTCAGATACCCAACTGTTTCATCGGAGCAGACCCTCACACTGACTGTGCAATGTAAGTATGAAGATTATTGTACAGAAACAACAATAGTCAGCATTGTACACAGCATGATTCCACAGCAGCACTCGAAAATTGGCAGGAACGTCTGTCAATTCCCAAGGAACTCTGCCGAGTACTGCCCCTCCCACAGTGTGGATCTCCCTCAGCACTGCCCCCCCCCCCTCCCACAGTGTGGACCTCCCTCACCACTGCCCCTCCCACAGTGTGGACCTCCCTCAGCACTGCCCCTCCCCCCCCCCCACAGTGTGGACCTCCCTCAGCACTGCCCCTCCCACAGTGTGGACCTCCCTCAGCACTGCCCCTCCCACAGTGTGGACCTCCCTCAGCACTGCCCCTCCCCCACAGTACAGACCTCCCTCAGCACTGCCCCTCCCCCACAGTACAGACCTCCCTCAGCACTACCCCTCCCCCACAGCGTGGACCTCCCTCAGCACTGCCCCTCCTCCACAGCATGGACCTCCCTCAGCACTGCCCCTCCCCGTCCCACTGTGCTGCATTATGCCCCTTCTATCATACAGCAATTTCCTCAGTAGCCTTAACTGTGACAGAAAAAAACTTGCACGATTATCATACGTTTTCCACCAGTGATCTGTAAAGATGCCTCACAACTGGTGTACAGGCACTCATCTGTATTTGCCTTTAGATTCCCCACAGAATCTCTCAGTCGCTTCCTCCGTCAAGATGAACAATTCCAGGGTCAGTGTAAAGGAAGGGAACTCTGCAGCGTTCCTCTGCTCCGTCCAGAGTTTCCCAGCGTCCAACCTGACATGGAGACATCTTGGTGTCACACTGAACACAACAAGTTCCAACAACGAGCTGTGGTTGGACTTCCCTCAGGTGACACCGCGGCTCGCTGGGGACTATCAGTGTGTGGCGGAGAATGAACACGGGACAGCGGAGAGAACCGTGACTGTCGCCATAGATTGTGAGTGAACACACTGATATGTCTCTCCAAAGACAAACATAGGAGGCATTGTAAATTAAGCTGTAATTGCCGAAGTATTTTTCAATACACTGGACCAAGTGGATCTGTTGGGCCCAAACCTCTCCTGCATTGGTGCAGCACCCTCTGCTCCTACACTCCCCCCTGCCCTCTCCCCCCCACCCCCTTCCCACACCACACCCCTCCCTCCCCCTCCCCTCTCCTCCCTCCACCTGCCCTTCCCCTTCCCCCACTTCCACTCTCCCTCCCTCCCTCACCACCCTCCCACTCTCCCCCACCCCCTACCACCACTATCCCTCCCCCTCCCTCCCCTCTATCTTCCCCACTTCTCTCCACCTGCTCTTACCCTCCACTCCCCTTCCCCCCTCCTCCACCCCCTCCCCCTTCCCCCCACTCCATATCCAACCCCCCTTATCCCTTCCCCCCCTTTTTCCCCAAATTGGCCAGGGTTTTTTATCTGGTTTTTCGCCTCTCCCAGGAGATCACTCAGTTCTTTGGGGTGGGCGGTTGGAGCGGTTGGAGCAGCGGCCGGGCGGTAGGTTTAATAACCGAGCACGGGGCTTTGTTTGGGGAGTATGAGTGCTAGGACAGTTTTTTGTTCTGGGTGTCGGATGTGGGGAATCTGGGAGTCTGATAGTCTTCCAGACATCCACATCTGCGCCAGGTGTGACGAGATGGGGCTCCTAAGGGACTGTGTTAGGAACCTGGAGCGGCAGATTGATGACCTCCGTCTGATCAGGGAGAGTGAGGAGGTTATAGATAGGAGTTACAGAGAGGTGGTCACTCCTAGACCACGGGAGGTAGACAAGTGGGTCACTGTTAGGGGGGACAAGGAGCAGAGGCAGGGACTAGGGAGTACCCCGGTGGCTGTACCCCTTGGAAATAAGTACTCCTGTTTAAGTACTGTTGGGGGGGACAGCCTACCTGGGGGCAGCGACGGTGCCCGGGCCTCTGGCAAGGAGTCCGGCCCTGTTGCTCAGAAGGGTAGGGAAAGGAAGAGGAGAGCGATAGTAATAGGGGACTCTATAGTGAGGGGGTCAGATATGCGTTTCTGTGGACGCAGTCGGGAGACCCGGATGGTGGTTTGCCTCCCTGGTGCCGGTGTCCGGGATGTGTCTGAGCGTGTCCAGGATATCCTGAAAGGGGAGGGAGTGGAGCCAGAGGTCGTGGTACATATAGGTACCAACAATATAGGTAGGATAAGGGAAGAGGTCCTGAAAGGAGAATTTAGGGGGCTAGGAAGAGAGTTAAAAAAAAAAGGACTTCCAAAGCAATAATCTCAGGCTTACTGCCTGTGCCACGCGATAGTGAGAATAGGAATGGAGTGAGGTGGAGGATAAATACGTGGCTGAGGAACTGGTGCAGGGAGCAGGGTTTCAAGTTTCTGGATCATTGGGACCTCTTCTGGGGGAAGTATGACCTGTACAAAAAGGACGGGTTGCATCTGAACCTGAGGGGAACCAATATCCTGGCGGGGAGATTTGCTAAAATAATTGCGGAGACTTTAAACTAGTAAGGTTGGGGGGAGGGACTCAAACACAAGTAGCTAACAGGCAGTGTGTGAGGCAGGAGGCAGAAAAGGGAAACACTCAGACCCAATATGTAGGAGAGAAAGAAGGGAAAAGAAATAAACTGAGAATAAGAAATGATGGGTCCCTTAAATGTGTATATTTTAATGCTAGGAGCATTGTAAGAAAGGTGGATGAGCTTAGAGCCTGGATTGACATCTGGAAGTATGATGTTGTGGCGATCAGTGAAACATGGTTGCAGGAGGGTTGCGATTGGCAAATATATATTCCAGGATTTCATTGTTTCAGATGTGATAGAATCAGAGGGGCAAGAGGTGGGGGTGTTGCATTGCTTGTCAGGGAGGATATCACAGCAGTGCTTTGGCAGGACAGACTAGAAGGCTCGATTAGGGAGGCTGTTTCGGTGGAACTCAGAAATGAGAAAGGTTTAGCAACACTTATAGCGGTGTATTATAGACCGCCAAATAGGGAACGAGAATTGGAAGAGCAAATATGTAAGGAGATAGCAGATATTAGTAGTAAGCACAGAGTAGTGATTGTGGGTGATTTCAATTTTCCGTATATAGACTGGGAATCACATTCTGTTAAAGGGTTGGATGGTTTGGAGTTTGTAAAATGTGTGCAGGATAGTTTTTTGCAGCAATACGTAGAGAAGGGGCAGTGTTGGACCTCCTGTTAGGAAATGAGATGGGTCAGGTGACGGAGGTATGTGTTGAGGACATAGTGATCACAATGCCATTAGTTTCAATATCATTATGGAGAAGGTCAAATCTGGACCAAGGGTTGAGATTTTGGATTGGAGAAAGGCTAATTTTGAGGAGATGAGAAAGGATTTAAAAGGAGTGAAATGGAAATTTTTGTTTTATGAAAAGGATATAATAGAGAAATGGAGGATATTTAAAGGTGAAATTTTGAGAGTACAGAGTCTTTATGTCCCTGTTCGGTGGAAAGGAAAGAATAATAATTTGAAAGAGCCGTGGTTTTCCAGGGAAATTGGACACTTGGTTCGGAAAAAGAGGGAGATATACAATAAATATAAGCGGCAGGGAGTAAATGAGGTTCTTGAGGAATATAAAGAATGTAAAAGGAATCTTAAGAAGGAAATTAGAAAAGCGAAAAAAAGATATGAGGCTGCTTTGGCAAGTAATGTAAAAGTAAACCCCAAGGGGTTCTACAGATATGTCAATAGCAAAAGGATAGTGAGGGATAAAATTGGTCCATTAGAAAGTCAGAGTGGACAGCTATGTGCTGAGCCGGAAGAAATGGGGGAGATATTAAACAATTTCTTTTCTTCGGTATTTACCGAGGAGAAGGATATTGAATTATGTGAGGTAAGCGAAACAAGTGGAGTAGTGATGGAAATTAGGAGGATTAAAGAAGAGGAGGTACGGACACTTTTGAAAAATATAAAAGTGGATAAGTCTCCAGGTCCTGATAGGATATTCCCTAGGACATTGAGGGAAGTTAGTGCAGAAATAGCAGGGGCTATGACGGAAATATTTCAAACGTCATTAGAAACGGGGATGGTGCCGGAAGATTGTCGCATTGCGCATGTTGTGCCTTTGTTTAAAAAAGGTTCTAAAAGTAAACCTAGCAATTATAGACCTATTAGTTTGACGTCTGTGGTGGGGAAATTAATGGAAAAGATACTTAGGGACAATATATATAATTATTTGGATAATCAAGGCCTGATTAGAAACAGTCAACATGGATTTGTGCCTGGAAGGTCATGTTTGACTAATCTTCTTGAATTTTTTGAAGAGGTTACGAGGGAAATTGATAAGGGCAAGGCTGTGGATGTTGTCTATATGGACTTCAGTAAGGCATTTGACAAGGTTCCACATGGAAGGTTGATTAAGAAGGTTAAATCGTTGGGTATTAATAGTGAGGTTGCAAGATGGATTCAACAATGGCTGAATGGGAGATACCAGAGGGTAACGGTTGACAATTGTATGTCAGGTTGGAGGCCAGTGTCTAGTGGAGTACCCCAAGGATCTGTGTTGGGTCCACTGTTGTTTGTCATTTACATTAATGATCTGGATGATGGTGTGGCAAATTGGATTAGTAAATATGCAGATGATACTAAGATAGGTGGTGTAGTTGATAGTGAGGTAGATTTTCAAAGTCTACAGAGAGACTTGGGCCTTTTGGAAGGGTGGGCTGAAAGATGGCAGATGGAGTTTAATGCTGATAAGTGTGAGGTGCTGCATTTTGGTAGGACAAATCAAAATAGGACGTACAGGGTAAATGGTAGGGAATTGAGGAATGCAGTGGAACAGAGGGATCTGGGAATAACTGTGCATTGTTCCCTGAAGGTGGAATCTCATGTGGATAGGGTGGTGAAGAAGGCGTTTGGTATGCTTGCCTTTATAAATCAGAGCATCGAGTATAGAAGTTGGGATGTAATGTTAAAATTGTACAGGGCATTGGTGAGGCCGAATCTGGAGTATGGTGTGCAGTTCTGGTCGCCAAATTATAGGAAGGATGTCGACAAAATGGAGAGGGTACAGAGGAGATTTACTAGAATGTTGCCTGGGTTTCAGCACTTAGGCTACAGAGAGAGGTTGAACAGGTTGGGTCTTTATTCTTTGGAGCGTAGAAGGTTGAGGGGGGACGATAGAGGTTTTTAAAATTTTGAGAGGGTGGGTAGGCTTTTCCCTTTGAGAGTGGGGAAGATTCCAACAAGGGGACATAGCTTCAGAATTGAGGGACAAAGGTTTAGGGGTAACATGAGGGGGAACTTCTTTACTCAGAGGGTGGTGGCTGTATGGAATGGGCTTCCGGTGGAAGTGGTGGAGGCTGGCTCGATTTTATTATTTAAGAGTAAATTGGATAGGTATATGGATAGGAGGGGATTAGAGGGTTATGGTCTGAGTGCAGGTAGATGAGACTAGGTCAGGGAGAATGGTCGGCGTGGACTGGTAGGGCCGGACAGGCCTGTTTCCATGCTGTAGTTGTTATATGGTTATATGGTAAATGTGAATAACTTTAAAAATATAACATAAATTTCAAAGAAACTTCTTCCATAAGCACCAAAGGGACAACGGTGAGTAAGGTGGGGCCTAAAATTGTCAGGTGTTCCGTATTGGCTGTAGTTCAGGAACAAATAAACAAACAAACAAGAGTTTTAGTATATAGACTAGACCAAGTGGGCCCAAGAGGGGGAAGAGGCAAGGGGAAAGTGAGGCCTGGTACAAAAGCCTCTCCTGTATTGGTGTAGCACCCCGAAGCCCCCACTCAATCCCCCTTATCCCCCCCTCCACCACCACTGACCCACTCCATCTCAATTCCCCTCGTCAGCCAACCTTCCTTACCTTTGCCTGCTTTGCCCTTCACTCTAACGGGGACGTCCACATCCTGAGCTTTCGTCGGTACACTTTTAAAAACATCCCACCTGGCCAATGTTCCTTTCCCCTCAAATAACCTGCTCCAGTCAACTTGAGCGAGACCTTCTCTTATACCCTCAACGTTGGCCTTACCCCAGTTGACCATTTTAACACGTGGACCCTCTCCGTCCCTATCCATAACAATCCTAAACCTAATCAAACTGTGGTCAATGGTCCCAAAAGGCTCCTCCACATTAACTTGCCCTTCCCAATTTCCTAATTACTAGATCCAGAGTTGCCCCCCTCACTTTGGGGGTTACTCCAGACCCCTCAATAGTCAATGGGAATTAGAAGAACAAATGTGCCGGGGGATTGCAAACAGTTGCAGGTCAAATAAGGTAGTTGTACTAGGGGATTTTAACTTTCCCAATATAGACTGGGAAACTCATAGCGTGAAGGGTTTAGATGGGGTGCAATTCCTCACAAGTGTTTGGGAGTTTTCTAAAGCAGTATGTGGAGGCCCCCAACAATGTGATCATCCTTTTATGTTCCTCAGCTCCACCCATTGAGCCTCACTAGACGAACCATCCATAATGTCACCTCTGAACACAGCCGTGACATCCTCCTTAACCAACAATGCCACATCCCCCCCCCCCTCCTCTTTGTCCCTCACCCGTCTCTCTTGAAGCTTCTGTACCCCAGAACATTGAGCTGCCAGTCCTGCTCCTCCCTTAACCAGGTTCCAGTCATGGCTACAACGTCCCAGTTGCTTGTACCTATCCATGCCCTCTCAACTGCCTTACCCGTCAGGCCCCTTGCATTAAAATACGTGCAGTTTAAACCAACCCTCCTTCCTCGTTCTCCATCTTTCACCTGCCTATTCTGTCCACTAACCTTCCACACCACCCTCTGTGCCTCTGTCCTGCACAAGGTCCCAGCCCCCTGCCAATCTAGTTTAAACCCTCCCGTGTAGCATTAGCAAACCTGCCCGCTAGGATGT
>NW_027601347.1:0-87000 GCF_053455715.1 Rhinoraja longicauda | reverse complement strand
GCCACGTCTACCACAAAAAATTCCTGAGGACACCACATCGACCCCTGGTATCGGCACGAAATGGATATAGTTCCAACACACATGATTTCCGTCCCATTATATGCTGTCAGACGGACTTTGCATGGTCGTAGGTGCTGCTTGTATTTGTCTTTGGGATACATGTCTCGTATGATCCGAATTTGTCTTTGGGATACATGTCTCGTATGATTTCCTCCAGCCCCGGTGTCTATCTTCACCTTCAGTCGATGTTGCCCCTTCATTGACGGGCATTTGATGTTCAACACCGCAAATGCCTCATCACCTATTGGAGGCATCCTGTCCATACCTGAAATGGTGATATTATGGAAATACATATCCGATCCTTCCTCTTGACTGTCACAGCACGATGCATCACCGTCATGGGACTGCTGCTGCACCTCGTCAACTCGCTTGTATTTGCCCCTGGACCATTTAGATGGGCGCACAGGATCCACTTTATACCTACAACATTTTGCCCAATGCCCTTTCTTGCCACACTTCTTGCATGTGTCGCGATACGCCGGGCATTGCCTAGGCTTATGAAACGAATCACAGTAGCCACAAGGGTTTTGTCTCTCATCCTGTGACTTCCGTTTCGTCGACCCTCGTGTCTTGACAGCATCAATATGGCTAGACCCGGGCTCTAAATTCGCAATGCACTGTCTGCCCGCTGCAATGGCCTCATACTACCTGCCTAACGTAAGCACCTCTGGAATGGTGTGACCTGCAGGCTTCTGTAGAAGCTCTCGCTGTAGACCTTCATGGGGCGTGGACGTGATTACCAACTCCATGACTCTGTCAGTGAGCTCATGCTCAGTGAAGTCACACTGGAGACTTTTTTCGCGACACCGGGTCACAAACTGAGCAAGCAACTCCCCCGGCTTCCGGCGATACCGCATCAACTCCAACCTGTGGACCCTGAAATTTACCTTTGTCCTCAGCTGGTCCTCAAAAAATGCCCATATGCACTCCGGTTTGTTCCGATCCTCCACACTCAGACCTGACGCATTCAAACGACGAAGTCCTTCCACTCCCAAAGCGATTTTTATCTTCGTGGCCTGCTTAGATTCCGATGCGATTTCTAAGTCTTCCAGGCACAGTTGCAACCTCTCCTTGAACAGGGAGAACTCATTGGGGATGTCCAGCACTTGCCAGTTCATTTCAGGTAACCGAGACATGTTATTTGCACTATATGGCGGAAACACGGTAACTTGAACAATTACAAACAAAACCAAAACAACCGTATCACAGGACCCCAACCCTTGCTATCAGCAAATCTATAGAACTATATGCACTCACAGAAATAAACATACATATACCATAGTATCAAATGCAAACAGTAATCTTTCAGTATTACATACAGATAATCACACAAAGCAATGTCCAAATCTTCCCTTCAAGAAGCAGACTGGCCGTGTAGATCAGCGTAGCGTAGGCTCTAGATGGGTCCTGATGGGCGCTGCTCCACCGGGATGATCTGCCTCGCAACGATGGGCTCCAACGATGGGCTCACAACGATGGACCCTCAACGATGGGCCCGCAACGATGGGCTCACAACGATGGACCCGCAACGATGGGCCCGCAACGATGGGCCCGCAACGATGGGCTCGCAACGATGGGCCCGCAACGATGGGCTCCAACGATGGGCCCACAACGATGGGCTCACAACGATGGGCCCGCAACGATGGGCTCCAACGATGGGCTCACAACGATGGGCTCCAACGATGGGCCCGCAACGATGGGCCCGCAACGATGGGCCCGCAACGATGGGCTCCAACGATGGGCTCACAACGATGGGCTCCAACGATGGGCCTGCAACGATGGGCCCGCAACGATGGGCCCGCAACGATGGGCTCCAACGATGGGCTCACAACGATGGGCTCACAACAATGGGCCCGCAACGATGGGCTCCAACGATGGGCCCGCAACGATGGGCTCCAACGATGGGCTCACAACGATGGGCCCGCAACGATGGGCTCACAACGATGGGCCCGCAACGATGGGCTCCAACGATGGGCCCGCAACGATGGGCTCCAACGATGGGCTCCAACGATGGGCCCGCAACGATGGGCTCCAACGATGGGCCCGCAACGATGCAGCTCCCAGCTGCTGTAACCGCGGTGCGATCGGGCCTCGGCTGCGGTGCGCATTGGCCCCGCCCACAGGTGCTCCCGGCCGCTGCCGCTCAGTCGACGCGTGCTGCCTCGTGCTGCCGCTGCCTCGTGCTGCCGCTGCCTCGTGCTGCCGCTGCCTCGTGCTGCCGCTGCCTCGTGCTGCCGCTGCCTCGTGCTGCCGCTGCCTCGTGCTGCCGCTGCCTCGTGCTGCCGCTGCCTCGTGCTGCCGCTGCCTCGTGCTGCCGCTGCCTCGGGCCCAGGGGCTTCCCGACTCACCGGTCGCCGCGCCTGGGTAAGGATGCAGTGCCTCGGCCTTACCGGTCGTCGCGCCTCCGTGGGTGGTCGGTCCCTCCGGTCGCCGAACTCCCCCGGGATGTCGGGTCTCGCAGGTCCCTGTCGGTGCCGGTGTCGTCGTCGGTGTGGGCCTTCCTTCACACACCTCCCTCCCTCAGCAGCTTGCAACGTCCCGTCGGTGTGGGCCTTCCTTCACACACCTCCCTCAGCAGCTTGCAACGTCCCGTCGGTGTGGGCCTTCCTTCACACACCCCACTCCCTCAGCAGCTTGCAACGTCCCGTCGGTGTGGGCCTTCCTTCACACACCTCCCTCAGCAGCTTGCAACGTCCCGTCGGCAGCTCAGCGCTGACTACAGATCAGGTAAGTGCACATACACGGTTGGCCCTGTCGAGAGGCAATCCAGCGTCCCGTACGAGCTGGAAACTACTTTTTAGTTCTGTTTCTTTCCCCTAGGGCACTAGTTTAATTATTTACGTAGTATAATTTTCACCAAAAAAAAATCATCATTTAGAAAAAAATCTTGTTTAAAAAATATATTTTATGACTTGTGAACCTTTTCCGCTTGGGTTTCTCTTTACCTCCAACCTCTACACCCCTCCCTGTCGCTGTAACCCCCTCTGGCCCCCACGCCCCTCCCTGTCTCTGTCTTCCAGCTTTTTGTGTCTATCTTTGGTTTAAACCAGCGTCTAAACGAGATGCAACACCTGTCCCTTTACCTCCCCCCTCAACTCCATCAAAGGACCCAAACATTCTTTCCAGGTGAGACAGAGGTTCACCTGCACCTCCTCCAACCTCATCTATTGCATCCGCTGCTCTAGATGTCAACTTATCTATATCGGCGAAACCAAGCGCAGGCTCGGCGATCGCTTCGCTGAACACCTGCGCTCGGTCCGCATTAACGCAACTGATCTCCCGGTGGCCCAGCACTTTAACTCCCCCTCCCATTCCCAGTCTGACCTCTCTGTCATGGGCCTCCTCCAGTGCCATAGTGAGGCCCGCCGGAAATTGGAGGAGCAGCACCTCATATTTCGCCTGGGCAGTTTGCGGCCCGGTGGTATGAACGTCGACTTCTCCAACTTCAGATAGCTCCTCTGTCCCTCCCTTCCCCTCCTCCTTCCCAGATCTCCCTCTATCTTCCTGTCTCCACCTATATCCTTCCTTTGTCCCACCCCCGACATCAGTCTGAAGAAGGGTCTCGACCCGAAACGTCACCCATTCCTTCTCTCCCGAGATGCTGCCTGACCTGCTCAGTTACTCCAGCATTTTGTGAATAAATCTACCTGTTATGAACTGCTGACTCCATCCAACTCATTCATCACCAGCCTGTCACCAACACACATGATCGTGGACTCTCAGATAGACACAAAATGCTGGAATAACTCAGCGGGACAGGCAGCATCTTTGGAGAGAAGGAATGGGTGACGTTTCAGGTCGAGACCTTTCTTCAAACTGGTTAGGGATAAGGGAAACGAGAAATATAGACGGTGATGTGGAGAGATAAAGAACAATGAATGAAAGATCTGCAAAAAAGTAACAATGATAACGGAAACATGCCATTGAGAGCTGTTTGTAGAATGAGGGAGAGATAGAGATAGAGGGAGTGCCGGGGCTACCTGAAGTGAGAGAAATCAAGCAGAATATGAGATGCTGATCCTCCAATTTGCATTTAGTCTCATTCTGACAATGGAGGAGACCGAGGACATAAAGGTCTGTGTAGGAATGGGAAGGAGGATTCAAGTGTGCAGCAATCAGGAGATCAGGGAGGTTCAGGCGGGCTGAGCGAAGGTGTTCTGTGAAATGTTTGCCCAGTCTGTGTTTTGTCTCACCGATGTATAAAACTCCACATCTTGAACAACAAATACAGTAGATGAAGTTGGAGGAGGTGTAAGTGAGCCTCTGCCTCACCTGGACTGTCGGGGTCTCTGGACGGAGACGAGGGAGAAGGTATAATGACAGGTGTTGCATTTTCTGCAGTTGTAGGGTAAGGTACCTGGGGAGGGGATGGTTTGGGTGGGAAGGGATGAGTTAACCGGGGAGTTGCGGAGGGAACGGTTTCTGTGGAAGGCGGAAAGGGGCGGAGATGGGAAAATGTGGCTCGTGGTTGGATCCCGTTGGAGGTGGCGGAAATATTGCTTGGTTATGTGTTGTATACGACGGCTGATGGAGTGGAAGGTAAGGACTAGGAGGACTCTGTGTCTGTTGTGATGAGGGGGAGTAAGGGCGGTGCTGTGGGGTACCGAGGAGACACAAGTGAGGGCCTCATCTGTGATGGGAGAGGGGAACCCCCGTTCCCTAAAGAATGAGGACATCTCGGATCCCTAAAGAATGAGGACATACAGTGATCACTGGGAACAATCTAGGAGATTGCTCAATGAACAAAGAATCATCTGCTCCTTATAAACAGACTTTCCTTTTGATCTGTTTACCAGAGCAAGCACTTTAGAGGTTTTCCTTCTTCCAAATGGTCTTATAACAAATATAAATTGTGCACCTCCAAAAGACACAGCAGAGTAAACAGAGCCCAATTCCACAACATTACAGATAAGCAAATGTCCTGTTACTATTTCAACCTTATTTAATTGATTTATGATTGTCATTTGTCCTTTGACAAGAGAACAGAATCTGACTAAAGTAAACTGCAGTGAATGTCAGCCGAGCATGCTCAGTTTCAATCTTCTTTAAAGCACAGAATTATTACAACGCATGAAGAGGACTTTAAACATTTTAAGCTATACCGATCCCTGTCCCTTTCTGTCTTCTTGAAGCTTTGCAATTTATTTTTGTCAACCACTTGGATAGTCCCAGCATGTTTGCATGCTCTGCTCAGACGGAAGTGATAACTGCTTGTTGACAAATTAGCAGCTTCTGTTCTAAATAAAGGAAAAGGAACCGCAAGCCCAAAGCCACCCCATCCATTTCCTGCACCCCACAGACTCATGACTCATGTCCAGCTTCCCCTGGACGCTCAGCCAGTCCCCTCACGTACCTCGGCCTGACCGGCCACAGCTGAAAGGAGAAGCTGGTTGTCTGTGATCCTGATCAACCTACACCTTCCTGGGTGAGGACTGGACATTGTGAAAACACTGTCCTTGTTCAGAAAGGAATGAGGGACTAGTCTGAAGAACTAGTCTGAAGAACTGGTCTGAAGAAGGGTCTCGACCTGAAACATCGTCTAGTCTGAGTTACTCCAACATTTTGTGCCTATCTTCAGTTTAAACCAGCATCTGCAGTTCATGTTTAGATTTAGAACTGACTTACACACAGACAGAGGTTTGTGGTGGAAGGGTATTATTCTAATTGGAGGTCTGTGACCAGTGTAGTTCCATGGGGATCTGTGTGGGACATCTGTTGTTTCTGATGTATATGTATATATATATATCAGAATCTTGGTGGTGTGTATATTCTGATATATATATATAAACAACTCAAATGTAAATGTCGATGGATTGGTTAGCCAATTTGTAGACACCACCAAGATTACTGGAGTTGCAATCTGTGAGGAAGGCTGTCAAAGTCTACAGATAGAGCAATCTACAGTCTACAACAAGATCAGCGACAGCAATGGGTGGAGAAATGGCAGATGGACTTTAATACCAGCAAAGGTGAGGTGTGGCACTTTGGGAGGTCAAATGCAAGGGGAAAATATACAATTAATGGAAAGATACTTAACTGTATTGATGTACATAGGGATCTTGGGGTACAAGTCCATAACCTGTAACAACACAAGATAGAGTGGTGAATAAGGCTTGCCTTCATTGTTCGGGGCATTGAGTATAAGTGTCAGGAAGTCATGATACAGCTTTATAGGACTTTGGTTGGGACGCATTTGGAGTAATAGTTGCCCCCAATGTAAGAAGGATGTACAGGCTCTGGAAAGGGTGTGGAAGAGGTTTACATTGATTCCCCCATTATTCTTGGACCTCCCTCTGGGTCCCCCCTTTGTTCTCGACATTCCCTCCCTGCTCTCGGTGGCTGAGGACTACGTTTGGAGTCTATGGTGGAGAGCAGGTCTACCGGTGGTCCTCTATTCTCGGCGTGTGGCGGGCCATTCTTGGTCCTCTGACTGCGGTGAGCAGGAGCTCGGTCCATGGCGGGCGTGTCCTCTGTTGTCGTGGTGGTGAGCCGGGCCTCCTTGCTGGGATCCTCCGCTTGCAGGACCCAACCAGAACCATCATCTGTCTATTCCCTCCACAAATGCTGCCTGACCCGCTGAGTTATTCCAGCACTTTGTTATTTTTACCAAATATTCCAGCTCCTGCTGTGTCCTGTATCACTGTGAAAATTTCTAAACTCGTTCTTCAGGCTTGGTTTCCAGGGTCTGAGACTGTGGGAGACAACTCCATCAATGGGTGGGTTTGAGGCTGTCTGTCAAAGCCATTCTGTAAGTGCAGTGGTTACTGAACATAAGTTGATAAGTCATATGAACAGAATTAGGCCATTCGGCCCATCAAGCCTACTCCACCATTCAATCATAGTTGATCTATCTTTCCCTCTCAGCCCCATTCTCCTGTCTTCTCCCCATAACCCCTGACACCCATACTCATCAAGAGCCTTCAATCTCCAGGATAGATTGAACACTGGGAGAGGCCCTGGCCTGACCCAGGACACTGCGCTGGGAGCTGGCCGGCTTCCAGAGGGAGACTTTACCTGGGACCACTCTGGAGGAACAGTGGGGTCCAAGCGCACCCAGTAGCAATGTTGGATCAGGTGAAGATCGGCCCCACTGTCCAGCAGAAGTCTGAATCTCTCGCGAGCTGCCGGGCAGGTGGAGAGATATCATTAACTATGCTGGAGTAACTCAGCAGGTCAGGCAGCATCTCGGGAGAGAAGGAATGGGTGACGTTTCGGGTCGAGTCCCTTCATCAGACCTTCTGAAGAAGGGTCTCGACCCGAAACGTCACCCATTCCTTCTCTCCCGAGATGCTGCCTGACCTGATGAGTTACTCCAGCATTTTGTGAATAAATCGATTTGTACCAGCATCTGCAGTTATTTTCTTATATCATTAACTATTCTCTCATCCAGACCTGGAGAGTGGGAAACTGACGGGATATGTGGGATCGGACAATGATGGGAAAATCGTACTTCTTGCTGTCACTTCTTCAAGGTACCGTCAGCAACAGCTTGATTGTGTTTGTCTGGCCGACTGTCTGTACACATTTTCAATGATGGGGAATAACCTCCATCCCTCCTACATCCCTCACTCTCTCTGTACCCATGAGCTTGGCCCATTTATCCCTTCCTATCCACATGCCTGTCCAAAAGTCTTTTAAATGTTGTTATTGTACTTGCCTCAACCACTTCCTCTGGCAGCTTGTCATATATACCCTCCACCTTTGTGTGAAAAGCCTGCCCCTCGAGTCCCCTTTAAATCTTTCCCCTCTCACCTTAAACCTGTGGCCTTTAGTTTGAGACTCCCTACAGCGGAAGGGGAATCTAAAACCTGCCTCTGGGATGAACAACCTGTGTCTCTCACTGCCCTCCACCCACCATTGTTCCCACTGGCTGCCAGAGAGATGTCAAGGTCTTCCCCTGGGCCAGTGCATGCAAGATGCATCAGCTGCCCCTCAATGAGAGATGCCCTTCATGTTTTCAGAGGCACAGAAGCATGAGAATGTATTCACAAATATTGTCATTCCACAATGCCCAGGATGCGATCCCTACACAATGGAGTCTGGTGGATCCATATGCCCTCCAGTGCCTAATGTTGTCCCTTCCCTCCTCAGCTGCAGTGTCGACAGAGTGGACAGCCAACTATCCATCAGAAGTGACAGCGCAGAGGGGTCTGTGTGCCTGGATTCCATGCCACAATAGTTACCCATCAACAAGGCCGCTCCCAACAAGGCCGCTCCCAACAAGGCCGCCTCCAACAAGGGTGGTCCCAACAAGGCCGCCCCCAACAAGGGTGGTCCCAACAAGGCCGCCCCCAACAAGGGTGGTCCCAACAAGGCCGCTCCCAACAAGACCGCTCCCAACAAGGGTGGTCCCAACAAGGGTGGTCCCAACAAGGCCGCTCCCCACATGGTTGGTCCCAACAAGGGTGGTCCCAACAAGGGTGGTCCCAACAAGGCCGCCCCCAACAAGGGTGGTCCCAACAAGGCCGCCCCCAACAAGGCCGCCCCCAACAAGGGTAGTCCCTACAAGGCCTCTCCCAACAAGGTCGCCCCCAACATGGGCGCTCCCAACAAGGCCGCCCCCAACAAGGGTGGTCCCAACAAGGCCGCTCCCAACAAGGCCGCCCCCAACAAGGCCGCTCCCAACAAGGCCGCCCCCAACAAGGCCGCTCCCAACAAGGCCGACCCCAACAAGGGTTGTCCCAACAAGGCCGCTCCCAACAAGGGTGGTCCCAACAAGGCCGCCCCCAACAAGGCCGCTCCCAACAAGGCCGCCCCCAACAAGGCCGCCCCCAACAAGGCCGCCCCCAAAAAGGGTGGTCCCAACAAGGCCGCTCCCAACAAGGCCGCCCCAACTAGGGTGGTCCCAACAAGGCTGCTCCCCACAAGGGTGGTCCCAACAAGGGTGGTCCCAACAAGGTTGGTCCCAACAAGGACGCTCCACACAAGGGTGGTCCCAACAAGGCCACCCCCAACAAGGGTGGTCCCAACAAGGCCGCCCCCAACAAGGCCGAGCCCAACAAGGCCGCCCCCAACAAGGCCGCCCCCAACAAGGCCTGTCCCAACAAGGCCGCCCCCATCAAGGGTGGTCCCAACAAGGCCGCCCCCAACAGGGCCGCCCCCAACAAGGGTGGTCCCTACAAGGTCGCTCCCAACAAGGCCGCCCCCAACAAGGGTGGTCCCAACAAGGCCGCTCCACACAAGGGTGGTCCCAACAAGGCCGCCCCCAACAAGGGTGGTCCCAACAAGGCCGCCCTCAACAAGGGTGGTCCCAACAAGGGTGGTCCCAACAAGACCGCCCCAACAAAGGTGGTCCCAACAAGGGTGGTCCCAACAAGGGTGGTCCCAACAAGACCGCCCCCAACAAGGGTGGTCCCAACAAGGCCGCCCCCAACAAGGGTGGTCCCAACAAGGCCGCCCCCAACAAGGGTGGTCCCAACAAGGCCGCTCCCAACAAAGCCGCTCCCAACAAGGCCGCTCCCAACAAGGGTGATCCCAACAAGGCCACACCCAACAAGGCCGCTCCCAACAAGGCCGCTCCCAACAAGGGTGGTCCCAACAAGACCGCTCCCAACTCCCAACAAGGGTGGTCCCAACAAGGGTGGTCCCAACAAGGCCGCCCCCATCAAGGGTGGTCCCAACAAGGCCGCTCCCAACATGGCCGCCCCCAACAAGGATGGTCCCAACAAGGCCGCTCCCCACAAAGGTGGTCCCAACAAGGCCGCTCCCAACAAGGCCGCTCCCAACAAGGGTGGTCCCAACAAGGCCGCTCCCCACAAGGTTGGTCCCAACAAGTGTGGTCCCAACAAGGGTGGTCCCAACAAGGCCGCCCCCAACAAGGGTGGTCCCAACAAGGCCGCCCCCAACAAGGGTAGTCCCTACAAGGCCGCTCCCAACAAGGCCGCCCCCAACAAGGGTGGTCCCAACAAGGCCGCCGCCAACAAGGGTGGTCCCAACAAGGCCGCCCCCAACAAGGGTGGTCCCAACAAGGCCACTCCACACAAGGGTGGTCCCAACAAGGCCGCTCCACACAAGGGTGGTCCCAACAAGGGTGGTCCCAACAAGGCCGCCTCGAACAAGGGCGGTCCCAACAAGGGTGGTCCCAACAAGGCCGCCCCCAACAAGGGTGGTCCCAACAAGG
Organism: Rhinoraja longicauda; assembly: GCF_053455715.1. Lineage (NCBI taxonomy): Eukaryota > Metazoa > Chordata > Chondrichthyes > Rajiformes > Arhynchobatidae > Rhinoraja > Rhinoraja longicauda. The sequence goes on along the minus strand of NW_027601347.1, from coordinate 76,820 downwards.
CCGCTCCACACAAGGGTGGTCCCAACAAGGCCGCTCCACACAAGGGTCGTCCCAACAAGGGTGGTCCCAACAAGGCCGCCCCCAACAAGGGTGGTCCCAACAAGGGTGGTCCCAACAAGGCCGCCCTCAACAAGGGTGGTCCCGAGGGACTTCCGGTGGCGTTATGCTCTGATAAAGCCACGCGTCAACTAGCTCCGAAGAAAATCCGATCTTAAAGGGGAAAGAACGGGACGGGTCCACTGAAATTTGCCGATAACTTTCAACGAAGGGTGAGTGAAGTCATTAGACCGTGACTCCTACCGTTTATATGTCGATAAGTCGCACTCCCCCGTTAAAAACTGCTGCAAAACGAGTTGGCAAGGCCAGGCTGCCGGAAGAGGAATCAGGTCAGATGGAAGCATCAGCCTCAGCCTCAGCCTCAATTCCAGTGCCGACCCAAGAAGAAATTCCCAAACAGTCCCGAAAGCCACAGCCTAAAAAAATTGGATTGGAGGAATTTCGAACCATAGTTGGTGAGGAGCTTTCAAGTATGAAGGATGATTTTCAGGAAATGAAAGATGAATTAATATCGTTGAAAGGATTGAAGGGAGAAATATCAACTATCATCAGTGAGAAGTTATCATCAGTGAAGAAAGAAATATGTGATAGTATGAACGAACATATGGTGGAAGTAAACTCTAAACTACAAAAGCTGGATTCCGACTTTACCAGTAAGTTGGAGCATATTACTACTACGGTACATCAACATGACGAGGCTATACGCGAGTTGGAAGTTCTAGCTGAGACAAGCGCTGACACAACAAAAAGGGTATTAACGGAGACTCAACGCCTATCTGATCTACTAGCGAAAGTAACCGAGAAATGCATTGACTTAGAGGGTCGCTCTAAACGTCAGAACCTAAGGATTGTTGGAGTTAAAGAAGGCCAAGAGAAAGATAAAAACCTCTGTGATTTCACTGCTGAACTCCTACGGGATGTTTTGAAACTGGACACAAAACCTTTGCTGGATCGAGCCCACAGAGCACTGAGAGCTCGGCCAGCTGCTGGTGCTCCCCCAAGGCACCTGATATTAAAGGTACACTACTCTCACGTCTTAGAAGATATTCTGTCAAGAATCGCTATCAACAGAAACTTATCATTCCAAGGCGACAATATCCGTATTTTTAGAGATTATCCTGCTGAGGTGGTTAAGAAAAGAGCACTTTTTAATGAGACAAGATCAATTCTGAGGAAGATCCCATCGCTCAGATTCGGAATGTTGTACCCGGCCAAACTGCGAGTCACCTACAAGCAGACAGAAACCTTTTATACTGATCACATTAAAGCATTCGAATTCGCCCGAGAGATTGAAAACTCGCTGAAGGGATGAATACCACTCCACGGCTGTAATCACTGGCAGAGAACTGATTGGGCTATAAGGCGTTATAATTTAAAGTTCCAAGACCAGTGAATAAGCTATATGACTATTAATCTTTATTAACTACTATTAATAAAAAAATATTATTAATCACTACCAATAAGAAGTTCAAGTAACACTTGACTCATGTTAATTTTACTTTTAACATTTAACTAATACACCCTAGGGGGGAAAACTGGCCTATTTTGGATTAAATTCCTTTGGGCCTGTCCTGTTTATTTCCCCTTGCTTCTAAAAATATATATATTTTAAAACCGGGAAAAAAAAAAAAAACTTTGTTAAAAAACGGAGCTAGTATTAATTTTTTTTTACATCTCACGGAAGTCCTTAGATTTTTTGCCACCTTAGGGTGGCTAACACTAACTGCACTAATTGTAGTTGTAGTTTTAGTTGTCTCTTCTTTTTTCCTGCACTCTTTTAACCTTTTATATATTGATTTTTTTTTTAGATTTAACTTTTATTATCATGTCATTTTTCAGAAATTATATACTTTAGGGAGATATTTCCGGGAGGCACTCTACGCTGTACAAAAGATCATCCACCCCTCATTCAAGAAAAATGTTGTAGTCCGGGTGCCAGACCATTTGCTTTATTATAGACCATTTATCGGTTAAGATGCAAGATTCTATTAGGAAAACAGGGGTTAAAGGTATTACATTTTGTAGTTGGAATGTCAAGGGTGTTAATGAACCAATTAAAAGAGGTAAAGTGCTTTCACATTTAAAATCTATTGATGCAGACATAATGTTCCTTCAGGAAACTCATCTAAAAAATGTAGCACATAATAGACTGAAAGGCAAATGGATTGATAAAGTATTTCACTCATCGTTTCCCTTTAAATCAAGAGGTGTTGCTATTTTAATTCGTAAGGGTATACCATTTATAAATACTTCCTCTATAGTCGACACTGAAGGTAGATATGTTATATTACTGGGAGAACTATATTCTACAAAATTGATATTGGTGAATGTCTACGCACCAAATTTTGATAATCCGTTATTTTTAAAAAAAATATTTAATACCATTCCAGAATTTGGACAATATAACTTGATAATTGGAGGAGATTTAAATTGTACATTAGATCCTTATTTGGATAGATCTTCAACTCAAAGGAAAACAAAATCCAAGTCGTGTGAATTATTAAACTCTTATATAAATAATGCAAATATAAAAGATGTTTGGAGGATTGATAATCCTTCAGGCCGAGAGTATTCATTTTATTCACCTGTGCATAAAACTTATTCAAGAATTGATTATTTCTTGGTGGACTCCAAACTTATTCCTCATACGTATAATTCAAAATATCATAATATTATTATATCCGATCATGCCCCTTTAACATTTAGGGTAAAACTCCAAGGAGTAACGGGGAAACAGACTAATTGGAGATTTAATCCGCAAATCTTAAATGAAAAAGCATGTTATGACTATCTTAAATCGCAATTTGAGATTTTTTTTAATGCAAATGACCTTCCTGAAACACCTGCGTCCCTGCTTTGGGAAACATTTAAAGCGTTTGTAAGAGGATGTATTATTGCTTTTCAAGCGTCTCAAAACAAGAAGAACCGAGCTGAACAGAATGACCTGGAAAGTCAGATAAGACAGTTAGACATAATAAATGCCATCGCTCCCTCTATTGAAATACATAATAAAATTGCAGTTCTCAAATATAAGTTAAATTATATCCTTTCAGCTCATATTTTAAGGCTTTTTCAATATACTAAACAAAAACATTTTGAATTTGGAGATAAACCACAGAAATTGCTAGCACATCAACTCCGTAAATTAGAAGATGATTCTACAATTCATAAAATTAGATCAGAAAATGGAGATTTGCTTAAACTACCTAAGGATATTAATCAGAGATTTTTGCAATTTTATCAGTCATTATATTCATCAAAAATAACAGATACTTCTGCGCAGATGCAAAAGTTTTTGCAGGAATGTAACCTTCCTGGTTTGAATGTGAGTGATAGAAATTTACTGGGCGCAGAAATAACTATGAAAGACTATTAAATCCATGAAAAATGGGAAGACTCCTGGCCCTGATGGCTTAAATAATGAATTTTATAAAAAATTCAGTGGGTTGATCTCTCCACGTTTACAAACTGTATATAGTCACGCCTTTAAACAACAGAGATTGCCACAAACTCTGACTGAATCAACAATAATCCTCATTCCTAAAAAAGATAAGGATTCTGAAGACCCTGGTTCGTATAGGGCGATAGCTCTTTTAAATACTGATCAGAAGATATTAGCGAAAATCTTAGCTCAGAGATTAAGTCTAGTTATAGACAAATTGATACACCCCGATCAATCAGGCTTTATAGCCAAACGATATTCATTTTTCAACTTGAGACGCTTGTTTAATATAATTTATTCAAATAGACTATTAAATGAAGATTTAGCAATCATCTCGCTAGATGCTGAAAAAGCATTTGATCAAGTAGAATGGCCCTATCTTTTCTCAGTGATGGAAAAATTTCAACTAGGTGAAAATTTTTGTGCATGGGTGAAACTTTTATATACATCCCCAACAGCTAGAATATTAACTAATCAAATGCTGTCATCTAAATTTCATTTAGCTAGGGGTTGTAGACAAGGATGTCCACTATCACCACTTTTATTTGCCCTTATTATAGAACCACTTGCTGAGAGTATTAGATCAAATTCAGATATTTATGGCTACAACACTAAACATACAACCAATAAAATTTCTTTATATGCGGATGATGTATTAATATATATTACAAAGCCAGAAATTAGCATTCCGAATTTATTAAATCTCATAACTCAATTTGGTTCATTTTCAGGTTTCGAATTAACTGGTATAAAAGTGAAATTATGCCAATAATGGAGCATAATCCGGCCATACTTCAACAATTTCCTTTTAAAATTGCCTATGAAAAGTTTAAATATCTTGGAATTTACGTGACTAGGAAATATACTTCTTTATTTAAATCAAATTTTCCTCCTTTACTTGCTAAATTACACAGAAATATCCAATTTTGGAAAACACTTCCTATATCATTAGTTGGTCGTAGTAATGCTATAAAGATGATCTTTCTTCCACAGCTACTATACTTATTTCAAGCAATTCCGATTCTCCTTCCAAAAAAGTTTTTTTAAAAAATTGATTCAATTGTTACTAATTTTATTTGGGACTACAAGACTCATAGAATAAATAAAAGACACTTATGTAAGTCTAAAATTAATGGAGGAATTGCTTTACCTAACTTTTTATTTTATTATTGGGCGGTTAATATTAAAAATATAACCTGCTGGTTGGATGACTCTGATCAACAACCGGATTGGTTAAAGATGGAGAAAGAGGATTGCTTACCATTCGATATTGGTGCGATCCTCTTAGCTCCAATAAATTTAAATAAAAAAACATATGGAGGTAATCCCATTATACATAGTGTTATCCGTACCTGGAAACAATTAAAGCTTACGTTAAAATTGAGTAAATTATCTGTTTTCCTTCCTATTGCGAATAATCCTTCTTTTAAACCGTCTGTCTTAGATAGAGGCTTTGCTCAATGGAAAAGTTATGGAATTAAAAGGGTGGGAGATCTTTATCATAAGGGAACTTTTCTTTCGTTTCAGGAGTTACAGCAGAAGTACGGATTACATGTTAATAATTATTTTAGATATTTACAACTTAGAGATTATGTAAAATCATATATGCAAGAATATAAGTTTAGAGGTCCAGAAACACTTGATGTATGCCTGAATCGACATTATAACTCAAATAAATTAATATATTTTATTTACAATATTCTCCTTGACATTGACATTCCGTCATCAGAATCTTATAGACGAGCATGGGAGGACGAATTGAATCAATTTATAATGCAAGATATATGGGATGAAAGTTTACAACATATACATCAATGTTCATTGAATACTAGACATTCCTTAATACAATTTAAAATAATACATAGATTACATTATTCGAAGACGAAATTAAATAGGATTTTTCCTAGTATCTCTCCTATGTGTGATAAATGTCAATTTCAAGAAGCTAATTTAACTCATATTTTCGTAACTTGTATAAAAATGCAAAACTTCTGGTTGGAGATTTTTAAAATAGTTTCTAAAGTTATTAATAAAAAATTAGATATGGACCCAAAATTAATTATATTAGGATTATCAGAACATACTACAAATTTTACAGTAAGTCAGGTACATTTTCTTGATTACAGTCTAATAACTGCGAAAAAACTAATACTTAAATTTTGGAAAAAACCAATAACCCCCACAATTAAAATGTGGACTATGGAAATGACAGAGACCCTGCATTTGGAAAAAATAAGGTTTGCCTTAATCGACAAACCTGAGTTATTTTTAAAAATATGGTCTCCATTTATTGAATTTTTAGAAAAGTAAATGGGTTTGGCACAGGACTAAAATAAAATTTAAATAAAAAGTTGAAACTTGAGTTGGGGGTTGGATGTACAGCTGTGGTTTTTGTCTCCCGGATCTACTCCCGTTAATTTTTATTGTTAGATCCTTTTTTTTTTTTTAACCCTCTTACTCTCTCTCCCCAAGTTTATAGTTTTATATTTTTATTTTTACTTTCTCTCTTCAAAAATTTAAAAATTGAAGCTATGTAAGAACTTTGTAACAAATGTGTTTTTTTTTAATTTCGATTTGTACATATGCTTTTCAAAAATAAAAAAAATAAAAAAATAAAAAACAAGGGTGGTCCCAACAAGGGTGGTCCCAACAAGGCCGCCCCCGACAAGGGTGGTCCCAACAAGGCCGCCCCCAACAAGGGTTGTCCCAACAAGGCCGCCCCCAACAAGGCCGGTCCCAACAAGGCCGCTCCCAACAAGGCCGCTCCCAACAAGGGTGGTCCCAACAAGGGTGGTCCCAACAAGGCCGCTCCCCACAAGGGTGGTCCCAACAAGGGTGGTCCCAACAAGGCCGCCCCCAACAAGGGTGGTCCCAACAAGGCCGCCCCCAACAAGAGTAGTCCCTACAAGGCCGCTCCCAACAAGGCCGCCCCCAACAAGGGTGGTCCCAACAAGGCCGCCCCCAACAAGGGTGGTCCCAACAAGGCCGCTCCACACAAGGGTGGTCCCAACAAGGGTGGTCCCAACAAGGCCGCCCCCAACAAGGGTGGTCCCAACAAGGGTGGTCCCAACAAGGCCGCCCTCAACAAGGGTGGTCCCAACAAGGGTGGTCCCAACAAGGCCGCCCCAACAAGGGTGGTCCCAACAAGGCCGCCCCAACAAGGGTGGTCCCAACAAGGCCGCTCCCAACAAGGCCGCCCCCAACAAGGGTGGTCCCAACAAGGCCGCCCCCAACAAGGGTGGTCCCAACAAGGCCGCTCCCAACAAGGCCGCCCCCAACAAGGGTGGTCCCAACAAGGCCGCTCGCAACAAGGCCGCTCCCAACTCCCAACAAGGGTGGTCCCAACAAGGGTGGTGCCAACAAGGCCGCCCCCAACAAGGCCGCTCCCAACAAGGCCGCTCGCAACAAGGGTGGTCCCAACAAGGCCGCTCTGCTACAGCTGCACTTCTTTATCTGTTACCTAGTCAACTACTTTAGGGCTAATTTGTAAATTACTTGAGCCTGAGCCTTGGGCGTTCTTTTTAAATCTGCTTTCCCTCTGACTCACTTACCAGCCAGTACTTGCTCTTGCTGCTTCTGGCTGCTGCTTATCTCTGACCTTCACGGAAAACCTCTCCAACCTTCACGGAAAGGTCAAAGTCATCCTGTTGAGTCTCTTTGTACTCGTTCTTGCCTCGCACACAGCTAACAATGGCCTGTTGCTTTACCATCATTACTTTTTTGCATATCTTTCATTCATTTGTTCCATATATCTCTCTCCATCACTGTCTATATCTCTTGTTTCTCTTTCCCCTGACTCTCAGTCTGAAGAAAGGTTTCGACCCAAAATATCACCTATTCCTTTTCTCCAGAGATGCTGTCTGACCCGCTGAGTTGCTCCAGCTTTTTGTGTCTATAGAGTCATAGAGTCTTAGAGTGATACAGTGTGGAAACAGGCCCTTCTGCCCAATTTGCCCACAACCGGCCACCATATCCCATCTACACTCGTTCCACCTGCCTGCGTTTGGTCCATATCCCTCCACCTACTCTGGGCAAGAGTCTCTGTGCATCTACTTGATCTATTCCTCTCATGATTTGATATACCTCAATAAGATCAATACACCTCAATATGATGACCTCAATAAGACCTATCTTCGGTAGTTCCTTCCTACACACATCACTTATTTCAATCACTTCCTGTCGTTTTACTCAGAAGTTGTTTGAAGTGGGTTATTAGGTATGTTGGAGGGTGTCTAGTCAGATGATGTACTCTAACCACCTTACACAGCTTTCAAGTTTTAATTATCTCCATGTAATTAGTCCCCAAACTAATTCCGGACTGAACAATCCTCCCGTAAACTAGCGTGGTCCCAAATTTACAACCTACTTTATTGCAGATATTGGATTTTTTTTCTCTGGAACTTTAATGTTATAGCACTGTAACACCATATTCTGAACTTTCAACAACTGCTGTATTTGTGTATAGTTAAACGTAGTGGGTTGCTGAAGGCTACTGTGGACGAGAGGTGGGTCTTTTTGAGAACAAGTTAATGGAACTGTGAACACCATCACTAATAACCATCTCTTTGGCCTCAGTTCCTGCTAAAGATGGGCAGACGTTACCAGTCATCCTACTGGCTACTGCAGCAGGGGTTTTGTTCCTGATCATCCTATCAGCTGTGATTTGCTTCATTCTCAAATCCCCATGGAGAACAGACAGGTGGGTGGTTGACCAATGTCCCTGTCCCTGAGATCCCCTCCGTCCCTCCCACCCAACTCCAGCTGTTCAGTTCAAGTTCAGGCTTATTTTCATACGCACAACTACAGAGACACAAGGACAATTAAAAATCTTGCTTGCAACAGCATCATAGACAAACATTCAAAAACAAATTATACTTATAATATTTGAAAAGAAAAAGGACTGCAAAAAATATATATCATTGCAAAAACATAATTGGAAAAGAAAATAATAGTCCATGGTAGTGCAAGAGGTGGACCATAGTGCTCTGTGGTTGAGGTAGGTTTGAGGGTTGTGCAGGTTGGTAGATGCAAGAGTGTTTAATTGCCACATGTACCAGCAATGAAAGGCTTATCTGCTGCAGCTTTACAGGCCCATTAACAAAATAACGCAAATGCATATATAGTCAATAATTTCCTCCCCGGTAAGGAACATTTCTGATACTGTGGGTTAACAAAGCCTTCATCTCTGCTCTTAGACCTTCAGTGGATGCATCGAGAATGGTGACAAGGCAGGAATCTTGAACCGTGCAGATGAGAGAGAGCCAGGTGCAGGAGGAACGTTATGAAACGCACCCCACACGGTCTGAAACAGCCCAGGTAACAACTATCCTGAGTGATGCCTGTATCACAGTGGTTCCTTTCTCACTGGCCACTGAGACTAAAGCAAGGTGGATACTGGTACAACACTGCTTCACCTTTCTTCACACAGCTCCATTATCCATGGTAGCATAGTGGTAGAGTTGCTGCCTTACAGCACTTGCAGCACCAGAGACCCAGGTTCAATCCTGACTACAGGTGCTGCCTGCATGGAGTTTGTACGTTCTCCCCGTGACCTACATGGGTTTTCTCCGACTTCTTCGGTTTCCTCCCACACTCCAAAGACGTACAGGATTGTAGGTTAATTGGCTTAGTGTAAATGTAAATTGTCCCTAATGTGTGTAGGATAGTGTTAATGTGTGGGGATCGCTGGTCGGTGCGGACTTGTTGGGCCGAAGGGCATGTTTCTCTACAACTCTTGCTGTATCTCTAAAACTAAAACTAAAAACTAATCAAACCCAACACAGCTTGGGATCTGCAGCCCCTCCAGCAGTGTGACACTCCCTCAGCAATGCCCCACCACACAGTGATGATCCCTCATGACTGCCTGCGAGTGTCTGCCTTGGTTTCTGTGTTAAAGACACAGCAGGAGGGTCTTGAACCCAGAACCACCTCTCAGAGAGGTAGGAGTTTACTCCCCAGTGCTCCCACCTGTTGCCCTCAGACTGAAATCATACAATCAAACCCACTATTGATCAGTGTGAGGTGCTGCATTTTGGTAGGACAAATCAAAATAGGACGTACAGGGTAAATGGTAGGGAATTGAGGAATGCAATGGAACAGAGGGATCTGGGAATAACTGTGCATTGTTCCCTGAAGGTGGAATCTCATGTGGATAGGGTGGTGAAGAAGGCGTTTGTTATGCTTGCCTTTATAAATCAGAGCATCGAGTATAGAAGTTGGGATGTAATGTTGAAATTGTACAGGGCATTGGTGAGGCCGAATCTGGAGTATGGTGTGCAGTTCTGGTCGCCAAATTATAGGAAGGATGTCGACAAAATGGAGAGGGTACAGAGGAGATTTACTAGAATGTTGCCTGGGTTTCAGCACTTAGGCTACAGAGAGAGGTTGAACAGGTTGGGTCTTTATTCTTTGGAGCGTAGAAGGTTGAGGGGGGACTTGATAGAGGTTTTTAAAATTTTGAGAGGGACGGACAGAGTTGACGTGGGTAAGCTTTTCCCTTTGAGAGTGGGGAAGATTCCAACACGGGGACATAGCTTCAGAATTGAGGGACAAAGGTTTAGGGGTAACATGAGGGGGAACTTCTTTACTCAGAGGGTTGTGGCTGTATGGAATGGGCTTCCGGTGGAAGTGGTGGAGGCAGGCTCGATTTTATTATTTAAGAGTAAATTGGATAGGTATATGGATAGGAGGGGATTGGAGGGTTATGGTCTGAGTGCAGGTAGATGAGACTAGGTCAGGGAGAATGGTCGGCGTGGACTGGTAGGGCCGGACAGGCCTGTTTCCATGCTGTAGTTGTTATATATATTGTTTGTTATATAATGATTATCGGCATTTATTTAGTTTAGTTTAGAGATACAGCGCAGACACAGGCCCTTCGGCCCACCGAGTCCATGCCAACCAGCGATTACCCATATACTAGCACTATCCTGCACACTAGGGACAATTTATAGAAGCCAGTTAACCTGCAAACCTGTATACGACTTTGGAGTGTGGGAGAAAACCGGAGCACCCAGAGAAAACCCACAAAGGTCACGGGGAGAATGCACAAACTCCGTAGACAACACCCGATGTCAGGATCAAACCTGGGACTCTAGCGCTGTAAAGCAGTAACTCTACCTCTGCTGCCTATTGTGGGTGGAGTATTCTCCAGAGACCTGGACATAGCAATTCCCAGTGCTACCAATTGTCACTCTGTCTATTTCCATTTCTGTCATAGGACAAAGGTCAGAAGGACCCCAAAACCATGATGAACATGAAGCAATTTCATGAAGATATTTATGCAAACTGCCCGGTGGAAACGTCCATATACGCGAATGTATAATTGGATCAGGAACAGGAAATGCACGCTCTGGGAATGTCACGGGAGAGGACTGTTTGGAATTCCAACATCTTCAGAGAAACCACAGGAATTAGTGCCACAAATCAATCCCCAGGATCTCCATACATCCATCTCCCATTCCTGTGTCCCATATTTCCCTTTTATCCCCTCTTACCTCTCTCCCTGTCCTCTTCCACCCATATCCCTCCCTCTGACCTTTCACTCCTCCTCTTCTCTTCTTATCTGACACCCTTTTGTCTCCATTTCACCTTCAGCCTTTGTCACTTACTCCACCCATCTGTCAATCACCATCCTCCCATGTGCCCACCTAACCCTTGTCCCAGCCCCACCTTTCCCTGCCAAATCCATCAGTCTGAAGAAGGGTCCCGACCCAAAATATTGACTGTCCATTCCCTCCAGAGATGCTGCCTGACCCGCTGAGATACTTCAGCACATTTTCTTTGTTTCAGTTTCCGGCATCTTCGGTCTCTTGTGTCTCCATTACAAAATCAAACTCTGTCTTGTGCATATATAATGATTTCAGCTCAACTGTCATCTGTGGTAGACCACATCATAGATTCAGCAATCTTATGGTGAAGAAATGTCTCTACACCTCATTCTGAAATGGCATACCCTGTATCCTGAGACTACAACTCGTGGTTCTGGACCACCCACCATCAGAAACATCTTTCCTGCATCTGATCTGTTCAAAATCATCAGAATTTTATAGTTTCAGTTAGGTTCTCTCTCATTCTTCTAAATTCCAGCGAATATATATTCTTTCTTCAATTATCATTCTTATTACAAATGGTAAACAAGAAAGCACTTTAATTAATTATCTGGAGAAATAAATATATAACTGAACATTTGCTCGCTCTCCTGATCTCCGACATTGGAGCAAAAATGGTCTATTTTAGTTCAAGAGATCCATAGTGTTCCATTGCTGAGGTAGGATTAGGGTCAGTTTGAGAATCTATGCTCTTAGTTGGTATGGTTAATTAAAGATATTGATATTGCAGCTGCGGCTCACCGGCAGTCTCTCCGTTTTTTTTTGTGTTTTTTTTGTCATTGTCGTTGTTAAATGTACGTTTTGTTTTATTTTTAATTCTGTGTATGTAGGGGGGTGGTGGGGGGGTTGGGGGAAACCTTTTTTTCAATCTCCTCCTCAACGGAGATGCGACCTTTACCGTGTCGTATCTCCGTTCGCGCTACGGCCTAACATCGTGGAGTCGGCGGCCTCCAGCTGGGATCGACCTCGAAGACTCCGGTCGCAGGGCCTGGACTTACCATCTCGGAGGCTTCGGCCGTGGGCCCTGCAGACCGTAACATCGGGAGTTCGCAGGTCCCTGGCTGGCGACCGGCTTTTGGGAGCTCCAGCCGTAGCAGCTTCGACCGCCCCGAAGCGCGAGGTACGATCAACCCGCCCGCAGGCCCTTCATCGCCCTGCTCGGCTCGGCCGCGGCATTTTCCATCGCCCGGTGGGGGCCTAGGACTTTCATCGGCCTGCTCGGCTCGGCCCTGGGACTTTCCATCGCCCGGTGGGGGCTTCAAGGGGTTGGGAGCCTCGATTGCCTCGTGGCGCCACGGGAGAAGAATGAGGAGGAGATAAGACTTTGCCTTCCATCACAGTGAGGGTATGCCTGGAGCAATCACTGTGATGGCTGTTTTGTGCAAAAAATTGTATCTGTGTGTCTTGTGCTTTTTGATGTCTGCTGCCGGACCCTGACGTGAGAGGACGCTGGCGTTGAGTATTCGCCGCTTTTCCGTCAGGATAGTTTGTCTGTTTGTCTCTATGTTAATTGTATTTGTAAAGCGCTTTGAGCATGTGATAAGGCGCTATATAAAATAAATATATTATTATTATTATTATTATATTTTGTTGTGGATGGTTGAAGAAGGTTACTTTTGTTGTTGTTTTAGCTAATATAAAATGAATGCTTATTTTCAGTAGAAAGCAGTAAAATGGATGCTTGTTCTGCAACAAGATGTTATCATTGGGATGGAATGTGTTTGTACGTCTAGGAGTGATAGGGAGTAGACAGGCGCTAAAGGGGTTCTTTGCTCTTAAATGACTCCCTTGTCTTATAGTGTTAGCTTGTGTATTGAAACAGTTAGAAGCAAGGCCATGCAGCTGTGGGAGGATAGATAAGGTCCTGATTCCACAATAACAACTCCTTATATGGATGTGTGTGAAAGTAGGAAGTTTCGAATCCACTCCAGGTAATTTGATGCGTTTCTCCAAAAGCATGTGACCTGTATTAATGGTTTTGTTTTCTCTGTAACTATGGGAATTGTATTGGAATTGCAATTGGTTGTTAATTTCATCTGTTACACCCCTTTTATATTTCTGTATAAAAAGTAAACAATCGTGGAAAAGTTGTTCTTTCCCTCTCCCCAGTTGAGATCTTTTCAGACACTAGCATTGTATCTGGAGATCCTCACGGGAAGATTACTTAATAAATCTGTTGTACTCATCCAGTATTGAAGTATTTCTTTATTCAGGATGAAGGCTTAGAACTTGGATTATCAAGTCAAGAAACTATAGTTGTAGGAAAGACTAGACCAAGTTGGGCCCGTTCCTCCTAGGGTTTCCATTGCGACCTGGGGAGATCGATTTTTTCCTTTAAAATAAATTGTCTGTTAAAAATAATAATAATCTCAATGGGGGGGGGGGGGGGGGGGGGGGGGAGGAGAGGGAGCCACTGACGTTCCTGCCAGCGGCCATCTTTTTTCTCCTTCACTGTGGTACCGTGCTCCTCCAGGGGAAGGGGAGCGCAATTAAAGGCAGTACAGGGGAGAGGGTGTGACCGAGCCTTGGACCTAAGCCTTTCCTGTATTGGTGTAGCACCCTCAACCCCCTACTCAATCCCCCTTATCCCCCCCTCCCTACCCCCCACTCTCCCATCTTCCCTGACCCCCACTGTCCCCCTTCTCCCCCACCCCCACTCTCTCATCCCCCCATCACCACCCCCTCCTCCCCCCCATCCGCCGTATCCTGGGTATATCCTGGCAAGACAGAGTGTCCAACGCCGAGATTCTGTCTCGCGCTGGCCTTCCGAGTATGTCCACTCTACTCAGGCAGCGCAGGCTGCGGTGGCTGGGCCATGTCCACCGCATGGAGGATGGCCGTATTCCAAAAGACATCCTCTATGGAGAGCTGACATCTGGGAGGAGAACCATCGGCCGCCCCCAGTAACGTTACAAGGATGTCTGCAAGAGAGATTTGAAGGCGCTCGACATCGATGTGGAGTCCTGGGAGAGCCTTGCAGCTGACCGCACGAGGTGGAGAGGTACCCTGAACCAACATCTCAAAACGGGGGAAGGGAAACTGATGAACGCAGCGGCAGACAAGCGGGCATGCAGAAAGGAGCGCAGCAATTTCAACAGACCAGAGACCACACACAAATGTGACCTTTGCCACAGAGACTGTCACTCCCACATTGGTCTCTTCAGCCACAAGCGACGCTGCTCTAGCCGAGGTGTGGAGCAAGCAGCCAACTAGGATGCATCACCCATGGTCAGCCATGACCGAGGGGGCCTAAGGAGACTGCATCTGCCACGCATCTGCCCACTCACTCAACCTGTCCAGGTCACCCTGCAACCTCCTAACATCCTCTTCACAGTTTACACTGCCACCCAGCTTTGTGTCATCCGCAAACTTGCTAGTGTTGCTTCTAATTCCCTCTTCCAAATCATTAATATATATGGTAAACAGTTGCGGCCCCAACACCGAGCCTTGCGGCACTCCACTCGCCACTGCCTGCCATTCTGAAAAGGACCCGTTTACTCCTACTCTTTGCTTCCTGTCTGCCAATCAACTTTCTATCCATATCAACACCCTACCCCCAATACGATGTGCTCTAATTTTACTCACCAATATCCCGTGTGGGACCTTATCAAAGGCTTTCTGGAAGTCTAGATACACTACATCCACTGGCTCCCCTTCATCCATTTTACTTGTCACGTCCTCAAAAAATTCCAGAAGATTAATCAAGCATGATTTCCCTTTCATAAATCCATGCTGACTTGGACTTATCCTTTCACCGCTATCCAAATGCACCATTATTACCTCTTTAATAATTGACTCCAGCATCTTTCCCATCACCGATGTCAGGCTAACTGGTCTATAATTCCGCATTTACTCCCTTGCTCCTTTCTTGAAAAGTGGGATAACATTAGTGCTGATAAGTGTGAGGTGCTGCATTTTGGTAGGACAAATCAAAATAGGACGTACAGGGTAAATGGTAGGGAATTGAGGAATGCAGTGGAACAGAGGGATCTGGGAATAACTGTGCATTGTTCCCTGAAGGTGGAATCTCATGTGGATAGGGTGGTGAAGAAGGCGTTTGGTATGCTTGCCTTTATAAATCAGAGCATCGAATATAGAAGTTGGGATGTAATGTTAAAATTGTACAGGGCATTGGTGAGGCCGAATCTGGAGTATGATGTGCAGTTCTGGTCGCCAAATTATAGGAAGGATGTCGACAAAATGGAGAGGGTACAGAGGAGATTTACTAGAATGTTGCCTGGGTTTCAGCACTTAAGCTACAGAGAGAGGTTGAACAGGTTGGGTCTTTATTCTTTGGAGCGTAGAAGGTTGAGGGGGGACTTGATAGAGGTTTTAAAAATTTTAAGAGGGAAGGACAGAGTTGACGTGGGTAGGCTTTTCCCTTTGAGAGTGGGGAAGATTCCAACAAGGGGACATAACTTCAGAATTAAGGGACAAAAGTTTAGGGGTAACATGAGGGGTAACTTCTTTACTCAGAGGGTGGTGGCTATATGGAATGAGCTTCCGGTGGAAGTGGTGGAGGTAGGCTCGATTTTATTATTTAAGAGTAAATTGGATAGGTATATGGATGGGAGGGGATTGGAGGGTTATGGTCTGAGAGCAGGTAGATGAGACTAGGTCAGAGAAAGTGGTCGGCGTGGACTGGTAGGGCCGAATGGGCCTGTTTCCATGCTGTAATTGTTATATGCTTATATATGGTTATATTAGCTATCCTCCAATCCACAGGGACTGATCCTGAATCTATTGAACATTCGAAATTGATCACCAATGCATTCACTATTTCTAGAGCCACCTCCCTGAGGACCCTGGGATGCAGACCATCAGGCCCAGGGGATTTATCATCCTTTAGTCCCATTAGTCTACCCAATACTATTTCTTGCCTATTGATAATTTCTTTCAGTCCCTCTGTCCTCCAGTACATCTGGGAGATTGTTTGTGTCTTCCTCAGTGAAGACAGATCCGAAGTACCTGTTCAACTCTTCTGCCATTTCCTTGTTACCCATAATAATTTCACCCGTGTCTGCCTTCAAGGGACCCACATTTGACTTTGCTACTCTTTTTCTCTTAACTTATCTAAAGAAGCTTTTACTATCCTTCTTTATATTCTTGGCCAGCTTCCCCTTGTATTTCATCTTTTCAGCCCGTATTGCCCGTTTTGTTACTTTCTGTTGTCCTATGAAAGTTTCCCAATCCTCTGGCTTCTGGCTACTCTTTGCTGTGTTATACATCTTTTCTTTTAGTTTTATTCCATCCCTAACTTCCCTTGTCAGCCACAGTTGCCTCCTACTTCCCTTAGAATCTTTCTTCCTCTTTGGAATGAAATGATCCTGCGTCTTCCGGATTATGCCCAGAAATTCCTGCCATTGCTGTTCCACCGTCATTCCTGCTAGGATCCCTTTCCAGTCGACCTTGGCCAGCTCCTCTCTCATGCCTTCATAGTCCCCTTTGTTCAACTGCAACACTGACACTTCCGATTTAACCTTCTCCTTCTCAAATTGCAGATTAAAACTAATCATATTATGATCACTATCTCCAAGCGGTTCCTTTACCTCGAGTTCTCTTATCAAAACAGGTTCATTGGACAACACTAAATCCAGAATTGCCTTTTCTCTGGTAGGCTCCATTACAAGCTGCTCTAAGAATCCATCTCGGAGGCACTCTACAAACTTGGGGTCCAGAACCAACCTGATTTTCCCAGTCTACCTGCATAGTGAAATCCCCCGTCACCATCACCACTCAGTGTGGCAACACCTTTCTTCCACGACAGCTTCACACCCCGGGACCGTTGCATTCCAAGTTTCCTTCCCTTTCTCACCGTCACCCACCTTCTCTCTTCCAGTCACTGTAGGACTTGTCCAGGAACGACTCAGTTTCTCAGACAGACCTGAGGTCATCCACTTGCTTCTCCAGTTCCCCAACACGGTCCTTCAGGAGCTGTACCTGGATACACTTCTCACACTTGTAGCAGCCAGAGGCACCAGCAGTGTCCCTGACCTCCCACATCCTGCAAGCATCACACTGAATCAGCTTGCCTGACATTTCCTTCTTGCGTCTCACCCTCTCCAACGTTTGGTGTGGCCTCCTCCCTCAGCCTCCACGCCGAAGACTCACAGCCAAAGCCTTGTACTTTTCTCACAGGGCACTCACAGCCAAAGATTCACACTTTTCTCACAGGGCACTTCCCTCGACAGGACCACACCCCTTGAACAAGCCTTGCTTTGTCAGTTGCTAAATTGACTAATTGTCCAAATTACCAATCTTCCAATCTAATTGTTCAGCCAATCCCCACACTCACTCCTAACCTTCCTTCCTCTGATGAGTTTGAAGGTATGTGCTTTGCCCGACTTATACTCAAAGACTGCGAACTGCTGTTTGCACTCTTTTTAAACCTGCACTCAAGACTCCCCAAGTCCAGCCAACGTTCTATCCCCTCCAACCCCTATCTCTGTAATTCCCTCCAACCCCTACACTCCTCTATGTAAACCTCTCCAACCCTTACACTCCTCTCTATCTCTGGAAACGCCTCCAACTCCTAAACTCATCATTATCTCTCTTAACCCCTCCAGCCCCTACACATATCCATGTCTCTGTAAATACCTCCAACCTCTACACCCATCCCTGTCGCTGTAACCACCTCTGGCCCCCACGCCCCTCCCTGTCTTCCAGCTTTTTGTGTCTATCTTTGGTTTAAACCAGCGTCTAACATACCTGTTGTGAACTGCTGACTCCATCCAACTCATTCATCACCAGCCTGTCACCAGCACACATGATCGTGGACTCTCAGATAGACACAAAATGCTGGAATAACTCAGCGGGACAGGCAGCATCTTTGGAGAGAAGGAATGGGTGACGTTTCAGGTCGAGACCTTTCTTCAAACTGGTTAGGGATAAGGGAAACGAGAAATATAGACGGTGATGTGGAGAGATAAAGAACAATGAATGAAAGATCTGCAAAAAAGTAACGATGATAACGGAAACATGCCATTGAGAGCTGTTTGTAGAATGAGGGAGAGATAGAGATAGAGGGAGTGCCGGGGCTACCTGAAGTGAGAGAAATCAAGCGGAATATGAGATGCTGATCCTCCAATTTGCATTTAGTCTCATTCTGACAATGGAGGAGACCGAGGACATAAAGGTCTGTGTAGGAATGGGAAGGAGGATTCAAGTGTGCAGCAATCAGGAGATCAGGGAGGTTCA
This sequence comes from Rhinoraja longicauda, assembly GCF_053455715.1. Taxonomy (NCBI): domain Eukaryota; kingdom Metazoa; phylum Chordata; class Chondrichthyes; order Rajiformes; family Arhynchobatidae; genus Rhinoraja; species Rhinoraja longicauda. The sequence continues at coordinate 58,517 of NW_027601347.1, read as the reverse complement.
GGCGGGCTGAACGAAGGTGTTCTGTGAAATGTTTGCCCAGTCTGTGTTTTGTCTCACCGATGTATAAAACTCCACATCTTGAACAACAAATACAGTAGATGAAGTTGGAGGAGGTGTAAGTGAGCCTCTGCCTCACCTGGACTGTCGGGGTCTCTGGACGGAGACGAGGGAGAAGGTATAATGACAGGTGTTGCATTTTCTGCAGTTGTAGGGCAAGGTACCTGGGGAGGGGATGGTTTGGGTGGGAAGGGATGAGTTAACCGGGGAGTTGCGGAGGGAACGGTTTCTGTGGAAGGCGGAAAGGGGCGGAGATGGGAAAATGTGGCTCGTGGTTGGATCCCGTTGGAGGTGGCGGAAATATTGTTTGGTTATGTGTTGTATACGACGGCTGATGGAGTGGAAGGTAAGGACTAGGGGGTCTCTGTGTCTGTTGTGATGAGGGGGAGCAAGGGCGGTGCTGTGGGGTACCGAGGAGACACAAGTGAGGGCCTCATCTGTGATGGGAGAGGGGAACCCCCGTTCCCTAAAGAATGAGGACATCTCGGATCCCTAAAGAATGAGGACATACAGTGATCACTGGGAACAATCTAGGAGATTGCTCAATGAACAAAGAATCATCTGCTCCTTATAAACAGACTTTCCTTTTGATCTGTTTACCAGAGCAAGCACTTTAGAGGTTTTCCTTCTTCCAAATGGTCTTATAACAAATATAAATTGTGCACCTCCAAAAGACACAGCAGAGTAAACAGAGCCCAATTCCACAACATTACAGATAAGCAAATGTCCTGTTACCATTTCAACCTTATGAGCATGCTTGTCATTTGTCCTTTGACAAGAGAACAGAATCTGACTAAAGTAAACTGCAGTGAATGTCAGCCGAGCATGCTCAGTTTCAATCTTCTTTAAAGCACAGAATTATTACAACGCATGAAGAGGACTTTAAACATTTTAAGCTGTACCGATCCCTGTCCCTTTCTGTCTTCTTGAAGCTTTGCAATTTATTTTTGTCAACCACTTGGATAGTCCCAGCGTGTTTGCATGCTCTGCTGAGACGGAAGTGATAACTGCTTGTCGACAAATTAGCAGCTTCTGTTCTAAATAAAGGAAAAGGAACCGCAAGCCCAAAGCCACCCCATCCATTTCCTGCACCCCACCACGACCCGCATCCCACAGACTCATGACTCATGTCCAGCTTCCCCTGGACGCTCAGCCAGTCCCCTCACGTACCTCGGCCTGACCGGCCACAGCTGAAAGGAGAAGCTGGTTGTCTGTGATCCTCATCAACCCACACCTTCCTGGGTGAGGACTGGACATTGTGAAAACACTGTCCTTGTTCAGAAAGGAATGAGGGACTTGACAACAGGTTCAGCACAATGGTAAGTATACTGAATTCTCCAGTTGCAAGTGATACATCCTGCCTCCCTCTTCTTTTTCCCAGCCCCCTAATAATCCTGCTGTGGACATATTTCCACGACTATCTCCCACCACCCTGCTCACTCTGCTTCTTTGTCCTACTCCTGTTATAGACAATAGACAATAGGTGCAGGAGGAGGCCATTCAGCCCTTCGAGCCAGCACCGCCATTCAATGCGATCATGGCTGATCACTCTCAATCAGTACCCCGTTCCTGCCTTCTCCCCATACCCCCTCACTCCGCTATCCTTAAGAGCTCTATCCAGCTCTCTCTTGAAAGCATCCAACGAACTGGCCTCCAATGCCTTCTGAGGCAGAGAATTCCACACCTTCACCACACTCTGACTGAAAAAGTTCTTCCTCATCTCTGTTCTAAATGGCCTACCCCTTATCCTTAAACTGTGGCCCCTTGTTCTGGACTCCCCCAACATTGGGAACATGTTTCCTGCCTCTAATGTGTCCAATCCCCTAATTATCTTATATGTTTCAAATAAGATCCCCCCTCATCCTTCTAAATTCCAGTGTATACAAGCCCAATCGCTCCAGCCTTTCAACATACGACAGTCCCGCCATTCCGGGAATTAACCTAGTGAACCTACGCTGCGCGCCCTCCATAGCAAGAATATCCTTCCTCAAATTTGGAGACCAAAACTGCACACAGTACTCCAGGTGCGGTCTCACCAGGGCCCGGTACAACTGTAGAAGGACCTCTTTGCTCCTATACTCAACTCCTCTTGTTACGAAGGCCAACATTCCATTGGCTTTCTTCACTGCCTGCTGTACGTGCATGCTTCCTTTCAGTGACTGATGCACTAGGACACCCAGATCTCGTTGAACTCCCCCTCCTCCTAACTTGACACCATTCAGATAATAATCTGCCTTTCTATTCTTACTTCCAAAGTGAATAACCTCACACTTATCTACATTAAACTGCATCTGCCATGTATCCGCCCACTCACACAACCTGTCCAAGTCACCCTGCAGCCTTATTGCATCTTCCTCACAATTCACACTACCCCCCAGCTTAGTATCATCTGCAAATTTGCTAATGGTACTTTTAATCCCTTCGTCTAAGTCATTAATGTATATCGTAAATAGCTGGGGTCCCAGCACCGAACCTTGCAGTACCCCACTGGTCACTGCCTGCCATTCCGAAAGGGACCCATTTATCCCCACTCTTTGCTTTCTGTCTGTCAACCAATTTTCTATCCTTGTCAGTACCCTACCCCCAATACCATGTGCCCTAATTTTGCCCACCAATCTCCTATGTGGGACCTTGTCGAAGGCTTTCTGAAAGTCGAGGTACACCACATCCACTGACTCTCCCCTGGCAATTTTCCTAGTTACATCCTCAAAAAATTCCAGTAGATTTGTCAAGCATGATTTCCCCTTTCGTAAATCCATGCTGACTCGGAATGATCCTGTTACTGCTATCCAAATGCTCAGCAATTTTGTCTTTTATAATTGACTCCAGCATCTTCCCCACCACTGATGTCAGACTAACTGGTCTATAATTACCCGTTTTCTCTCTCCCTCCTTTCTTAAAAAGTGGGATAACATTTGCTATCCTCCAATCCACAGGAACTGATCCTGAATCTATAGAACATTGAAAAATGATCTCCAATGCTTCCACTATTTCTAGAGCCACCTCCTTAAGTACCCTGGGATGCAGACCATCAGGCCCTGGGGATTTATCAGCCTTCAGTCCCATCAGTCTACCCAAAACCATTTCCTGCCTAATGTGGATTTCCTTCAGTTCCTCCATCACCCTAGGTTCTCCGGCCCCTAGAACATTTGGGAGATTGTGTGTATCTTCCTCAGTGAAGACAGATCCAAACTAACGGTTTAACTCGTCTGCCATTTCTTTGTTCCCCATAATAAATTCCCCTGCTTCTGTCTTCAAGGGACCCACATTTGCCTTGACTATTTTTTTCCTCTTCACGTACCTAAAAAAACTTTTGCTATCCTCCTTTATATTATTGGCTAGTTTACCCTCGTACCTCATCTTTTCTCCCCGTATTGCCTTTTTAGTTAACTTTTGTTGCTCTTTAAAAGAGTCCCAATCCTCTGTCTTCCCACTCTTCTTTGCTATGTTATACTTCCTCTCCTTAATTTTTATGCTGTCCCTGACTTCCCTTGTCAGCGCAGGTGTCTCTTACTCCCCTTAGAGTCTTTCCGCCTCTTTGGAATAAATTGATCCTGCAACCTCTGCATTATTCCCAGGAATACCTGCCATTGCTGTTCTACCGTCTTCCCTGCTAGGGCCTCTTTCCAGTCAATTTTGGCCAGCTCCTGCCTCATGCCTCTGTAATCCCCTTTGCTATACTGTAATACTGACACTTCCGATTTTCCCTTCTGCCTTTCCATTTGCAGAGTAAAACTTATCATGTTGTGATCACTGCCTCCTAATGGCTCTTTTACCTCTAGTCCCCTTATCAGATCAGGATCATTACACAACACTAAATCCAGAATTGCCTTCTCCCTGGTAGGCTCCAGTACAAGCTGTTCTAAGAATCCATCTCGAAGGCACTCTACAAACTCTCTTTCCTGGGGTCCATTTCCAACCTGATTTTCCCAGTCTACCTGCATGTTGAAATCTCCCATAACCACCGTAGCATTACATTTTTGACACGCCAATTTTATCTCCTGATTCAACTTGCACCCTATGTCGAGGCTACTGTTTGGGGGCCTATAGATAACTCCCATTAGGGTCTTTTTACCCTTACAATTTCTCATTTCTATCCATACTGATTCAACATCTCCTGATTCTATGTCACCCCTTGCAAGGGAATGAATATCATTCCTTACCATCAGAGCAACCCCACCCCCTCTGCCCACCTGTCTGTCTTTTCTATACGTTGTGTACCCCTGAATATTCAGTTCCCAGCCCTGGTCCTCTTGTAGCCATGTCTCAGTGATCCCTACAACATCATACTTGCCCATGACTAACTGAGCCTCAAGCTCATCTGCTTTATTTTTTATACTACGCGCATTTAAGTACAACACTTTAACTTCTGTATTTACCTCCCCTCTCACATCGGTCACAATTGGCCCTGCCCTTAATTTCTTTTCCCCTCTAGAACTTCTGTTCCCATTCTTCCGAGAGTCTTTTGCAATATCTCCTGCATTCCCTTTTACCTCATCTTCATATTCACAATTTGTTAACCCCTCCCCCCCACTACTTAGTTTAAAGCCACAGGTGTCACACTAGCAAACCTGCCTGCCAGAATGTTTGTCCCCCTGCTGTTAAGATGTAACCCGTCCCTTTTATACAAGTCACCCCTAGCCCAGAAGAGATCCCAGTGGTCCAGAAATCTAAATCCCTGCTCTCTGCACCAACCCCTCAGCCATAAATTCATACCCTCTATCTCTCTGTTCCTGGCCTCACCAGCACGAGGTACCGGTAGCAGTCCAGAGATAACCACCTTCGACGTCCTACTTCTCAGTGTTTTTCCCAACTCTCTAAACTCCCGCTGTAGCACCTCCTTCCTCTTCCGCCCGACGTCATTCGTGCCCACGTGCACAATGACTTCAGGTTGATCGCCTTCCCTCACTAGGATTTTCTGAAGCCGGTCCGTGATGTGCTGAACCCTGGCACCAGGGAGGCAACAGACCATCCTCAAGTCCCTCCTGCTGCCACAGAATCTTCTGTCCGTCCCTCGGACGATGGAGTCACCGACCACTACGGCTCTTCCTGACTTCGGTCTCCCCTGTCGAGTATCCTTGCCAACAGGTCCGCCACTCGGACTGGAAACGTCTTCTGCCCCGACAGTTCCCAAGAGGGTATACCTATTTGCAATAGGCACAGCCACTGGGGTCTCCTGTAGTCCTCGTCCACTCCCCCCTGAAACAGTCTCCCACCTTCGCTCGACTTGGACCCTTGCTCATATCCCATCCCTCAGTCCAATATTTCCCCTTTATATCCCTTCTTTCCCCTCTCCCCTGTCCTTTCCACCCATATCCTTCCCTCCAGCTTTACATTTCACTCCTGATCTGGGCTGCTCCAAAAGATTAAGAAGCACAGTATCCATGTTGAAGGTAGACACAAAACGCTGGAGTAACTCAGCGAGACAGGCATCTCTGGAGAGAAAGAATGGGTGACGTTTCAGGTCGAGACCCTTCTTCTGACTAGTCTGAAGAACTAGTCTGAAGAACTGGTCTGAAGAACTGGTCTGAAGAAGGGTCTCGACCTGAAACATCGTCTAGTCTGAGCTACTCCAACATTTTGTGCCTTTCTTCAGTTTAAACCAGCATCTGCAGTTCATGTTTAGATTTAGAACTGACTTACACACAGACAGAGGTTTGTGGTGGAAGGGTATTATTCTAATTGGAGGTCTGTGATCAGTGTAGTTCCATGGGGATCTGTGTGGGACATCTGTTGTTTCTGATGTATATGTATATATATATATCAGAATCTTGGTGGTGTGTATATTCTGATATATATATATAAACAACTCAAATGTAAATGTCGATGGATTGGTTAGCCAATTTGTAGACACCACCAAGATTATTGGAGTTGCAATCTGTGAGGAAGGCTGTCAAAGTCTACAGATACAGCAATCTACAGTCTACAACAAGATCAGCTACAGCAATGGGTGGAGAAATGGCAGATGGACTTTAATACCAGCAAAGGTGAGGTGTGGCACTTTGGGAGGTCAAATGCAAGGGGAAAATATACAATTAATGGAAAGATACTTAACTGTATTGATGTACATAGGGATCTTGGGGTACAAGTCCATAACCTGTAACAACACAAGATAGAGTGGTGAATAAGGCTTGCCTTCATTGTTCGGGGCATTGAGTATAAGTGTCAGGAAGTCATGATACAGCTTTATAGGACTTTGGTTGGGACGCATTTGGAGTAATAGTTGCCCCCAATGTAAGAAGGATGTACAGGCTCTGGAAAGGGTGTGGAAGAGGTTTACATTGATTCCCCCATTATTCTTGGACCCCCCTCTGGGTCCCCCCTTTGTTCTCGACATTCCCTCCCTGCTCTCGGTGGCTGAGGACTACGTTTGGAGTCTATGGTGGAGAGCAGGTCTACCGGTGGTCCTCTATTCTCGGCGTGTGGCGGGCCATTCTTGGTCCTCTGACTGCGGTGAGCAGGAGCTCGGTCCATGGCGGGCGTGTCCTCTGTTGTCGTGGTGGTGAGCCGGGCATCCTTGCTGGGATCCTCCGCTTGCAGGACCCAACCAGAACCATCATCTGTCTATTCCCTCCACAAATGCTGCCTGACCCGCTGAGTTATTCCAGCACTTTGTTATTTTTACCAAATATTCCAGCTCCTGCCGTGTCCTGTATCACTGTGAAAATTTCTAAACTCGTTCTTCAGGCCTGGTTTCCAGGGTCTGAGACTGTGGGAGACAACTCCATCAATGGGTGGGTTTGAGGCTGTCTGTCAAAGCCATTCTGTAAGTGCAGTGGTTACTGAACATAAGTTCATAAGTCACATGAACAGAATTAGGCCATTCGGCCCATCAAGCCTACTCCACCATTCAATCATAGTTGATCTATCTTTCCCTCTCAGCCCCATTCTCCTGTCTTCTCCCCATAACCCCTGACACCCATACTCATCAAGAGCCTTCAATCTCCAGGATAGATTGAACACTGGGAGAGGCCCTGGCCTGACCCAGGACACTGCGCTGGGAGCTGGCCGGCTTCCAGAGGGAGACTTTACCTGGGACCACTCTGGAGGAACAGTGGGGTCCAAGCGCACCCAGTAGCAATGTTGGATCAGGTGAAGATCGGCCCCACTGTCCAGCAGAAGTCTGAATCTCTCGCGAGCTGCCGGGCAGGTGGAGAGATATCATTAACTATGCTGGAGTAACTCAGCAGGTCAGGCAGCATCTCGGGAGAGAAGGAATGGGTGACATTTCGGGTCGAGACCCATCATTAGACCTTCTGAAGAAGGGTCTCGACCCGAAACGTCACCCATTCCTTCTCTCCCGAGATGCTGCCTGACCTGCTGAGTTACTCCAGCATTTTGTGAATAAATCGATTTGTACCAGCATCTGCAGTTATTTTCGTATATCATTAACTATTCTCTCTTCCAGACCTGGAGAGTGGGAAACTGACGGGATATGTGGGATCGGACAATGATGGGAAAATCGTACTTCTTGCTGTCAATTCTTCAAGGTACCGTCAGCAACAGCTTGATTGTGTTTGTCTGGCCGACTGTCTGTACACATTTTCAATGATGGGGAATAACCTCCATCCCTCCTACATCCCTCACTCTCTCTGTACCCATGAGCTTGGCCCATTTATCCCTTCCTATCCACATGCCTGTCCAAAAGTATTTTAAATGTTGTTATTGTACTTGCCTCAACCACTTCCTCTGGCAGCTTGTCATATATACCCTCCACCTTTGTGTGAAAAGCCTGCCCCTCGGGTCCCCTTTAAATCTTTCCCCTCTCACCTTAAACCTGTGGCCTTTAGTTTGAGACTCCCTACAGCGGAAGGGGAATCTAAAACCTGCCTCTGGGATGAACAACCTGTGTCTCTCACTGCTCTCCACCCACCACTGTTCCCACTGGCTGCCAGAGAGATGTCAAGGTCTTCCCCTGGGCCAGTGCATGCGAGATGCATCAGCTGCCCCTCAATGAGAGATGCCCTTCATGTTTTCAGAGGCACAGAAGCATGAGAATGTATTCACAAATATTGTCATTCCACAATGCCCAGGATGCGATCCCTACACAATGGAGTCTGGTGGATCCATATGCCCTCCAGTGCCTAATGTTGTCCCTTCCCTCCTCAGCTGCAGTGTCGACAGAGTGGACAGCCAACTATCCATCAGAAGTGACAGCGCAGAGGGGTCTGTGTGCCTGGATTCCATGCCACTATAGTTACCCATCACACCTGAACAATAAACCGATTGGAATCTGGATTAACAATGAGAACTGGAACCCTAGTTCTTTAGCCTTCCACTCCGGGAATCCAGATAAAGTATCATCAAAGTTTCACAATCGGACCCGGCTGTCTGGAACCCTGAGAGATGGCAACTGTTCCCTGGTTATAGACAACATCAAACAGGAAGATGAAGGTCCTTATCATTTCAGAATTGAATTCAACAGCAAAGATCGTTACAGCTTCTTCCCAGTAACACGGCTCCGTGTTTCTGGTAAGTGTTCTGTGTAATCACTCAACAACTGATATTCAGGAAGTAGGAAGTCACACAAACTGCTTCTGCCCTATGAACACAAACCACAGCTCAGTATCACAGTTTGATGGTCAAACCCTGGCATGGGCCTCCAGTCCAATCTCACTACAGTGCTGATACTGATTCCATTATCATCAGTAAAACATCAGCACTATATCCAGCTATGTTACCAACTGTGAAACATGTTGCTAATCACACATTGCTCAGGTAATGTACACAGCAAAGAGGGACTCAAATTTGTAATCTACTTTGCAATAGCTCAGGATGCTACAATATTCTTTACAAACAATCAAGTCATCACTGGTGAAAGAGGAAACTTCAGACTGTGATCAAACATTGGATATTGGAGTTTCAATCAGCAAGTGTGAGGTGTTGAACTTTGTGAAGTCGAATGCAAGGGGAATTTAACGGCATTGAAAATGCAAAGGGATCTTGGGGTCCAAGTCCATAACTCTGAGGGTGGCAACGCAAGTAGATAGCGTGGTAAAGAAGGCTTTTGCTGTGCTTGGTCAGAGCATTGAGTCAGGAAGTCATGATGAAGCTTTACAGGCGTGTTTGGAGTATTGTGTGCAGTTCTGGTTGCTCCAAAGAAGGAAGATGTGGAAAGGAAAGGCTGCAGAGGAGGTTTATCAGAATGATACTTGGATTAGGAGGAAACAATTACAAAGTGAGGTTGGACAGATTTGAATTGTTTTCTCTGGTACACTGGAGATTGAGAGGAGACCTGATAGAAGTATATGAGATTATAATAGACACAGATAGGATAGACAATTAGAATGTTTTTGCTGGGAAGGTAATATAAAATACTAGAGGGCATAGTTTTAAGGTAAGAGGGGCAAAGTTGAAAGCAGATGTGCAGGGCAAGTTTTTCTACACAGAGGATGGTAGGCAACTGAAACATGCTATCAAGGGTGGTGGTGGTGGAGGAAGATACAATTGTGGCAGTTAAAAGACTTTGGATAGGCACATGGCTAATGGAGGGATATGAATTATGTGCAGGCAGATCGAGTTAGTCTTGGCAGCATGTTGGCACAGACCTTGTGCACCAAGTGTCCTGGTGCTGTGCTGCATTGTTCTATGTTCTATGTATTCCCCACTTGCCTGGGTTACTGCAACTCCAGCAGTAATGAGGGGCTTGGAGAAAGTGAGTAGTCACAGCCCTTGCCCCAGGGTAGGTGATGCTAAAACTCAAAAGTGAGAGGGGAGAGATTTAAGAAGGATCTCAGTGGGAACTTTTTCACCCAGATAGTAGTCCACATCTGGAATGAGATGCCAGAGGAACGAAAGGAAGTGAATTTAATTACAACTTTAAAAGACATTTGGACATAAACATGGATAGGAACGATTTGGAGGTATAGGGGGCAAATGTTGGCAAATAACATCCCGGAATACCAATATTGTCAGTATGGACAAGGTGAGCTGAAGGGCCTGTATCCATACTGTGTAGCTTTATGACTACACACCCTGCTCAATCTGCATCTTGTCCACCACCCCAAACTCTCCCTCCCTCTCTGCCCAAATACATTGAAAAAGCAGCCGTGTATAGCAGAATTACAGCAGCCTCTGTTGCATTTCTCTTTGGTTACTGCTACTGATACATATTCTTTATTTTTGCTGCACATGTGCAATGTAAAGTTGGGCATATTCACTGAGGGAATGACTCGAAGCTGTGATCCACTTCTCTTCTTGAAGCCAGCACAGAAATGTACTTCTCTTTAAAGAGATGGTGTCTCCCAAATTAGCTCCATGCAGGGTTCCTGTTCTACACAAGGCTGGTTAAACGATTCTGCAACAATTACTTCTAACTTAAGGTCAACCTGATTGTTGAATTCAGAAAGAGGGAGTGGGGAAACCACGTGCTGGTTTTTATTGGTGGGTTGATGGTGGAGAGTTAGTAGCTTCAAATTCCTGGATGACCTGTCGTGGGTGCAGCACATTGATCCAATTGTGAAGAAGGCAAACCAGCACCTCTACTTCCTGAGTTTAGGGAGATTTGGTACTTCTCCGAATACTCCTCCAAACTGAAGAAAGTATCCTGATTGGTTGCATCATGGAGTATGGCAACTCCAATGTCCTGCCTCCAGATGGCAGCAACTATCATCAAGGATCCCCATCATGTGGGTCATGCTCTCTTCTCGCTTCTACCGACAGGTGGGTAGCTACAGAAGCCTGTCGTCCCACACCACAGCTCTGTTACTACTTTGGACAGATTCTTGAGCCGACCAACACAACTCAAATATTACTTCAGCAGTGGAACACTGCAGATCTGGCATGAATATGTACTGGCATGGACTTGTTTTCTTTTATAATTGTGTTTTTGCACTAATTCTGTTTTTATTGCAGTCTTTCTTTTATAATCTTTTGTGTAATTTATGCAAAATGTGTTTTTGTGTGTTTCATGTGCGTGTGTTGCTGCTGATTTTCACTACTATACCTCACTACTATACCTCACTACTATACCTCACTACTATACCTCACTACTATACCTCACCCTACGTGTGCATTTGACAATAGACTCGAACTTCTTCCACGTCTTCCCATGTCCCTCGTCACCACTTCAGACCCCCCTCTCTCCCCAGTGTTTATCTGGTTCCTCACAAATCCATCTCTGTTATTCACCACAAGCCCTTCTAATGGGAATGAGGTAGCGTTCCCTCGACTGGAGAGAGGAATTTCTCATGAATTCCCCACTGGATTTATCAGGTCCGTCATAAATGGAGAACCTGAGGTCCTCTCCGCCATTGCAGTGCTCCCTCAAGCTGAGCCAGCCAGTCCAAGGTCAAGTTAACAACATCTAAACTGCCAGCTGTGCTGTTCCGTCACAGGGCAACATCTGGTGATATTTCACTAAAATAAGCCGTTTCTTCGTGTATTAGATTTCACAGATAAACCCACGATATTCCCGGTTGAAACGGTGGATGGAAAGCCTGTGAACGTAACCTGCACCTTTACCACCAACACCATGTGTAATAGAGTGGTACCCACCTTCACCTGGGTCACCTCTGCTGATCAACCACCAACAGCCTCACACAGCGGAACTCAGCTGGGTGACACTCGGACGTTTACTTCTGTTCTGTCCCTGACACCATCGCTCAAACATCACGGACAAAACCTCACCTGCAGAGTCAGATACCCAACTGTTTCATCGGAGCAGACCCTCACACTGACTGTGCAATGTAAGTATGAAGATTATTGTACAGAAACAACAATAGTCAGCATTGTACACAGCATGATTCCACAGCAGCACTCGAAAACTGGCAGGAACGTCTGTCAATTCCCAAGGAACTCTGCCGAGTACTGCCCCTCCCACAGTGTGGACCTCCCTCAGCACTGCCCCCCCCCCTCCCACAGTGTGGACCTCCCTCACCACTGCCCCTCCCACAGTGTGGACCTCCCTCAGCACCCTTATTTCCACTCTCCCTCCCTCCCTCACCACCCTCCCACTCTCCCCCACCCCCTACCTCCACTATCCCTCCCCCTCCCTCCCCTCTATCTTCCGCACTTCCCTCCCCCCCTCAACCTGCTCTTACCCTCCACTCTCCTTCCCCCCTCCTCCACCCCCTCCCCCTTCCCCCCACTCCATTTCCAACCCCCCTTATCCCTTCCCCCCCCCTCCTCCCTCCCCCCTCCCTCCCTCCTTGGGAGCTAGGCCTAAAATTGTCATGTGTTCCGTATTGGCTGTAGTTCAGGAACAAATAAACAAACAAACAAGAGTTTTAGTATATAGACTAGACCAAGTGGGCCCAAGAGGGGGAAGAGGCAAGGGGAAAGTGAGCCCTGGTACAAAAGCCTCTCCTGTATTGGTGTAGCACCCCGAAGCCCCCACTCAATCCCCCTTATCCCCCCCTCCTCCCCCCACTGACCCACTCCATCTCAATTCCCCTCGTCAGCCAACCTTCCTGACGTTTGCCTGCTTTGCCCTTCACTCTAACGGGGACGTCCACATCCTGAGCTTTCGTCAGTACACTTTTAAAAACATCCCACCTGGCCAATGTTCCTTTCCCCTCAAATAACCTGCTCCAGTCAACTTGAGCGAGACCTTCTCTTATACCCTCAACGTTGGCCTTACCCAAGTTGACCATTTTAACACGTGGACCCTCTCCGTCCCTATCCATAACAATCCTAAACCTAATCAAACTGTGGTCACTGGTCCCAAAAGGCTCCTCCACATTAACTTGCCCTTCCCAATTTCCTAATTACTAGATCCAGAGTTGCCCCCCTCACTTTGGGGGTTACTCCAGACCCCTCAATAGTCAACGGGAATTAGAAGAACAAATGTGCCGGGGGATTGCAAACAGCTGCAGGTCAAATAAGGTTGTTGTACTAGGGGATTTTAACTTTCCCAATATAGACTGGGAAACTCATAGCGTGAAGGGTTTAGATGGGGTGCAATTCCTCACAAATTTTCTAAAGCAGTATGTGGAGGCCCCCAACAATGTGATCATCCTTTTTATGTTCCTTAGCTCCACCCATTGAGCCTCACTAGACGAACCATCCATAATGTCACCTCTGAACACAGCCGTGACATCCTCCTTAACCAACAATGCCACATCCCCCCCCTCCTCTTTGTCCCTCACCCGTCTCTCTTGAAGCTTCTGTACCCCAGAACATTGAGCTGCCAGTCCTGCTCCTCCCTTAACCAGGTTCCAGTCATGGCTACAACGTCCCAGTTGCTTGTACCTATCCATGCCCTCTCAACTGCCTTACCCGTCAGGCCCCTTGCATTAAAATACGTGCAGTTTAAACCAACCCTCCTTCCTCGCTCTCCACCTATCACCTGCCTATTCTGTCCACTAACCTTCCACACCACCCTCTGTGTCTCTGTCCTGCACAAGGTCCCAGCCCCCTGCCAATCTAGTTTAAACCCTCCCGTGTAGCATTAGCAAACCTGCCCGCTAGGATGTTGGTCCCCCTTAAGTTTAGGTGCAACCTGTCCCTTTTATACAGGTCACCCCTGCCCTGGAAGAGATCCCAATTATCTAGAAATCTGAATCCCTGCCTCCTGCACCTCCTCCTCAGCCACACATTCATTCCCCCTATCTTCCTATTCTTACCCTCACTAGCACGAGGTACTCGAAGCAATCCTGAGATCACTACTCTGCAGGTCCTGCTTTTCAGTCTTCTGCCCCATTCCATAAACTCGTGTTGCAGAACCTCCTTCCTCTCCCTACCTATATCATTTGTGCCAACATGCACAAAAACCTCCGGCTGCTCCCCATCACTCTTGAGGATGCCATGCAGCCGCTCCGAGACATCCTGGATCCTGGCACCAGGGAGGCAACGCACCATCCTGGAGTCTCGCCTGCTGCCGCAGAATCTCCTGTCCGCACCTCTGACAATGGAGTCTTCCACCACTATGGCTCTGCCTGATGTCACTCTTCCCCATTGAGCCTCGGCACCAGGGTTGGAATCACAGCCCTGGCTACCACTCAATCCTGTTGTGTCGTCCGCTCCCAAGAGGACGTGTTTACAGTCGGCACAGCCACTGAAGTCTCCTGTACTCCACATTTACTCCTCTTTCTCACAGTCACCCACCTTCACTCTTCCTGTATCCTTGGTGTGACAACCTCACTGAAGGTCTTGTCCAGGAAGCTCTCGTTTTCCTAGATGGTCCTGAGGTCATCCAGCTGCTGCTCCAGTTCCCCAACACGTTCATTCAGGAGATGCCCCTGGACACAATGTCTGCAGGTGTAGTTTCCAGAAGCACCAGCAGTGTCCCTGACTTCCCACATCCTGCAGGAAACGCACTGCACCAATTTGCCATTTCTTTGGTGGAAAAAAAAGCACAAATTTCTAATCAAGTGTAACCTCCTTGCCTCCGCCTCCTCACCGAAGACTCTCGAGTCAAAGACTCACACTTTACTCACCAAGGCCGCTCCCAACAAGGCCGCCCCCAACAAGGGTGGTCCCAACAAGGCCGCCCCCAACAAGGCCGCCCCCAACAAGGCCGCCCCCAACAAGGCCGCCCCCAACAAGGCCGCCCCCAACAAGGCCGCCCCCAACAAGGCCGCCCCCAACAAGGCCGCCCCCAACAAGGCCGCCCCCAACAAGGCCGCCCCCAACAAGGCCGCCCCCAACAAGGCCGCCCCAAACAAGGCCGCCCCCAACACGGGCGCTCCCAACACGGGCGCTCCCAACACGGGCGGTCCCAACAAGGGCGGTCCCAACAAGGATGGTCCCAACAAGGCCGCCCCCAACAAGGCCGCCCCCAACAAGGCCGCTCCCAACAAGGTCGCCCCAAACAAGGCCGCCCCCAACACGGGCGCTCCCAACACGGGCGTTCCCAACACGGGCGCTCCCAACACGGGCGCTCCCAACAAGGGCGGTCCCAACAAGGATGGTCCCAACAAGGCCGCCCCCAACACGGGCGCTCCCAACAAGGGTGGTCCCAACAAGGCCGCCCCCAACATGGGCGCTCCCAACAAGGCCGCCCCCAAAAAGGGTGGTCCCAACAAGGCCCCCCCCAACAAGGCAGCCCCCAACAAGGCCGCTCCCAACAAGGCCGCTCCCAACAAGAACGCTCCCAACAAGGCCGCCCCCCACAAGGGTGGTCCCAACAAGGCCGCTCCCCACAAGGGTGGTCCCAACAAGGGTGATCCCAACAAGGGTGGTCCCAACAAGGCCGCCCCCAACAAGGCCGCCCACAACAGGGCCGCTCCCAACAAGGGTGGTCCCAACAAGGCCGCCCCCAACAAGGCCGCCCCCAACAAGGCCGCCCCCACCAAGGCCGCTCCCAACAAGGCCGCCCCCAACAAGGCCGCCCCCACCAAGGCCGCTCCCAACAAGGCCGCCCCCAACAAGTGTGGTCCCAACAAGGCCGCCCCCAACAAGGGTGGTCCCAACAAGGCCGCTCCACACAAGGCTGATCCCAACAAGGCCACCCCCAACAATGGTGGTCCCAACAAGGCCGCCCCCATCAAGGGTGGTCCCAACAAGGCCGCCCCCAACAAGGGAGGTCCCAACAAGGCCGCCCCCAACAAGGGTGGTCCCAACAAGGCCGCCCCCATCAAGGGTGGTCCCAACAAGGCCGCTCCCAACAAGGCCGCTCCCCACAAGGGTGGTCCCAACAAGGCCGCTCCCAACAAGGCCGCTCCCAACAAAGGTGGTCCCAACAAGGGTGGTCCCAACAAGGCCGCCCCGAACAAGGCCGCCCCCAACAAGGGTAGTCCCTACAAGGCCGCTCCCAACAAGGCCGCCCCCAACAAGGGTGGTCCCAACAAGGCCGCCCCCAACAAGGGTGGTCCCAACAAGACCGCTCCACACAAGGGTGGTCCCAACAAGGGTGGTCCCAACAAGGGTGGTCCCAACAAGGGTGGTCCCAACAAGGGTGGTCCCAACAAGGGTGGTCCCAACAACGGTGGTCCCAACAAGGATGGTCCCAACAAGGCCGCCCCCAACACGGGCGCTCCCAACAAGGGTGGTCCCAACAAGGCCGCCCCCAACATGGGCGCTCCCAACAAGGCCGCCCCCAAAAAGGGTGGTCCCAACAAGGCCCCCCCCAACAAGGCAGCCCCCAACAAGGCCGCTCCCAACAAGGCCGCTCCCAACAAGGCCGCTCCCAACAAGAACGCTCCCAACAAGGCCGCCCCCCACAAGGGTGGTCCCAACAAGGCCGCTCCCCACAAGGGTGGTCCCAACAAGGGTGATCCCAACAAGGGTGGTCCCAACAAGGCCGCCCCCAACAAGGCCGCCCACAACAGGGCCGCTCCCAACAAGGGTGGTCCCAACAAGGCCGCCCCCAACAAGGCCGCCCCCAACAAGGCCGCCCCCACCAAGGCCGCTCCCAACAAGGCCGCCCCCAACAAGGCCGCCCCCACCAAGGCCGCTCCCAACAAGGCCGCCCCCAACAAGGGTGGTCCCAACAAGGCCGCCCCCAACAAGGGTGGTCCCAACAAGGCCGCTCCACACAAGGCTGATCCCAACAAGGCCACCCCCAACAATGGTGGTCCCAACAAGGCCGCCCCCATCAAGAGTGGTCCCAACAAGGCCGCCCCCAACAAGGGAGGTCCCAACAAGGCCGCCCCCAACAAGGGTGGTCCCAACAAGGCCGCCCCCATCAAGGGAGGTCCCAACAAGGCCGCTCCCAACAAGGCCGCTCCCCACAAGGGTGGTCCCAACAAGGCCGCTCCCAACAAGGCCGCTCCCAACAAAGGTGGTCCCAACAAGGGTGGTCCCAACAAGGCCGCCCCGAACAAGGCCGCCCCCAACAAGGGTAGTCCCTACAAGGCCGCTCCCAACAAGGCCGCCCCCAACAAGGGTGGTCCCAACAAGGCCGCCCCCAACAAGGGTGGTCCCAACAAGACCGCTCCACACAAGGGTGGTCCCAACAAGGGTGGTCCCAACAAGGGTGGTCCCAACAAGGGTGGTCCCAACAAGGGTGGTCCCAACAAGGGTGGTCCCAACAAGGGTGGTCCCAACAAGGGTGGTCCCAACAAGGGTGGTCCCAACAAGGCCACCCCCAACAAGGCCGCTCCCAACAAGGCCGCTCCCAACAAGGCCGCTCCCAACAAGGCCGCTCCCAACAAAGCTGCTCCCAACAAAGCTGCTCCCAACAAGGCCACTCCCAACTGCCAACAAGGGTTGTCCCAACAAGGGTGGTCCCAACAAGGCCGCTCCCAACAAGGCCGCCCCCAACAAGGGTGGTCCCAACAAGGCCGCCCCCATCAAGGGTGGTCCCAACAAGGCCGCCCCAACAAGGGTGGTCCCAACAAGGCCGCCCCCAACAAGGGTGGTCCCAACAAGGCCGCCCCCAACAAGGCCGCCCCCAACAAGGGTGGTCCCAACAAGGCCGCCCCCAACAAGGGTAGTCCCTACAAGGCCGCTCCCAACAAGGCCGCCCCCAACAAGGGTGGTCCCAACAAGGCCGCCCCCAACAAGGGTGGTCCCAACAAGACCGCTCCACACAAGGGTGGTCCCAACAAGGGCGGTCCCAACAAGGGCGGTCCCAACAAGGGCGGTCCCAACAAGGGTGGTCCCAACAAGGGTGGTCCCAACAAGGGTGGTCCCAACAACAGTGGTCCCAACAAGGGTGGTCCCAACAAGGGTGGTCCCAACAAGGCCGCCCCCAACAAGGGTGGTCCCAACAAGGGTGGTCCCAACAAGGCCGCCCCCAACAAGGGTGGTCCCAACAAGGCCGCCCCCAACAAGGGTTGTCCCAACAAGGTCGCCCCCAACAAGGGTGGTCCCAACAAGGCCACCCCCAACAAGGCCGCTCCCAACAAGGCTGCTCCCAACAAGGCTGCTCCCAACAAGGCCGCTCCCAACTGCCAACAAGGGTTGTCCCAACAAGGATGGTCCCAACAAGGCAGCTCCCAACAAAGCCGCTCCCAACAAGGCCGCCCCCAACAAGGCCGCCCCCAACAAGGCCGCCCCCAACAAGGCCGCCCCAAACAAGGGTGGTCCCAACAAGGCCGCCCCCAACAAGGGTGGTCCCAACAAGGCCGCTCCACACAAGGGTGGTCCCAACAAGGCCGCCCCCAACAAGGGTGGTCCCAACAAGGCCGCCCTCAACAAGGGTGGTCCCAACAAGGGTGGTCCCAACAAGGCCGCCCCCAACAAGGGTGGTCCCAACAAGGGTGGTCCCAACAAGGGTGGTCCCAACAAGGCCGCCCCCAACAAGGGTGGTCCCAACAAGGGTGGTCCCAACAAGGCCGCCCCCAACAAGGGTGGTCCCAACAAGGGTGGTCCCAACAAGGCCGCCCTCAACAAGGGTGGTCCCAACAAGGCCGCCCCCAACAAGGGTTGTCCCAACAAGGCCGCCCCCAACATGGGTGGTCCCAACAAGGCCACCCCCAACAAGGCCGCGCCCAACAAGGCTGCTCCCAACAAGGCTGCTCCCAACAAGGCCGCTCCCAACTGCAAACAAGGGTTGTCCCAACAAGGGTGGTCCCAACAAGGCCGCTCCCAACAAGGCCGCCCCCAACAAGGGTGGTCCCAACAAGGCCGCCCCCAACAAGGGTTGTCCCAACAAGACCGCTCCACACAAGGGTGGTCCCAACAAGGGCGGTCCCAACAAGGGCGCTCCCAACAAGGGTGGTCCCAACAAGGGTGGTCCCAACAAGGGTGGTCCCAACAAGGGTGGTCCCAACAAGGGTGGTCCCAACAACAGTGGTCCCAACAAGGGTGGTCCCAACAAGGGTGGTCCCAACAAGGCCGCCCCCAACAAGGGTGGTCCCAACAAGGGTGGTCCCAACAAGGCCGCCCCCAACAAGGGTGGTCCCAACAAGGCCGCCCCCAACAAGGGTTGTCCCAACAAGGTCGCCCCCAACAAGGGTGGTCCCAACAAGGTCACCCCCAACAAGGCCGCTCCCAACAAGGCTGCTCCCAACAAGGCTGCTCCCAACAAGGCCGCTCCCAACTGCCAACAAGGGTTGTCCCAACAAGGATGGTCCCAACAAGGCCGCTCCCAACAAGGCCGCTCCCAACAAGGCCGCCCCCAACAAGGCCGCCCCCAACAAGGCCGCCCCCAACAAGGCCGCCCCCAACAAGGGTGGTCCCAACAAGGCCGCCCCCAACAAGGGTGGTCCCAACAAGGCCGCTCCACACAAGGGTGGTCCCAACAAGGCCGCCCCCAACAAGGGTGGTCCCAACAAGGCCGCCCTCAACAAGGGTGGTCCCAACAAGGGTGGTCCCAACAAGGCCGCCCCCAACAAGGGTGGTCCCAACAAGGGTGGTCCCAACAAGGGTGGTCCCAACAAGGCCGCCCCCAACAAGGGTGGTCCCAACAAGGGTGGTCCCAACAAGGCCGCCCCCAACAAGGGTGGTCCCAACAAGGGTGGTCCCAACAAGGCCGCCCTCAACAAGGGTGGTCCCAACAAGGCCGCCCCCAACAAGGGTTGTCCCAACAAGGCCGCCCCCAACATGGGTGGTCCCAACAAGGCCACCCCCAACAAGGCCGCGCCCAACAAGGCTGCTCCCAACAAGGCTGCTCCCAACAAGGCCGCTCCCAACTGCCAACAAGGGTTGTCCCAACAAGGGTGGTCCCAACAAGGCCGCTCCCAACAAGGCCGCTCCCAACAAGGCCGCCCCCAACAAGGGTGGTCCCAACAAGGCCGCCCCCATCAAGGGTGGTCCCAACAAGGCCGCCCCAACAAGGGTGGTCCCAACAAGGCCGCCCCCAACAAGGGTGGTCCCAACCAGGCCGCCCCCAACAATACAATACAATACAATACAATACAATATATCTTTATTGTCATTGTACCCAGGGGTACAACGAGATTGGGAATGCGCCTCCCATACGATGCACTAATTTAGGTAATTTAGACAGCAGCAACCCAACGAAACGAACAGTTATAACAGTTTTGGACAGGGTAAAGTGCAAGTTGATCTATGCGTTGTGGCCATCCGGCTCAGCAGGACCGGTTCATAGCAGCTATGGCCCTGGGGATGAAGCTGTTCCTGAGTCTGGAGGTGCGGGCATAGAAGGCCTTGTATCGTCTGCCCGATGGAAGGAGTTCGAACAGACTGTTGCAGGGGTGTGAAGAGTCTTTGTGGATGCTGGTGGCTTTTCTGAGGCATCGTGTGTTGTAGATGCCCTCCAAGTCTGGTAGCTGTGTTCCGATGGCCCTCTGAGCTCTATGGACTACCCGCTGTAGAGCTTTCCTTTCTGCCTCCGTGCAGCTGAGGTACCACACAGGGATTCCATGCGTTAGGATGCTCTCTATGGTGCAGCGGTAGAAGGTCGTCAGCAGCTGTTGGGGTAGACCAGACTTTTTCAGTGTTCTTAAGTAGAACAGTCTTTGTTGTGCCTTCTTGACCAGCGCAGCAGTGTTATTGGACCATGTTAGGTCCTCCGAAATGTGAGTGCCCAGAAACTTGAAGCTGGACACTCTCTCCACACTGACCCCATTGATAGAGATCGGGGCATATTCCCCGTTATGTGACCTACGGAAGTTAATGATCAGCTCCTTGGTCTTGGTGGTATTTAGGGACAGGTTGTTATCCGAGCACCAGTCCGCCAGGTTCTGCACCTCCGCTCTATAGTTTGTTTCATCCCTGTTGGTGATCAGCCCGATCACCGTTGTGTCATCTGCAAACTTGACAATGGTGTTGGTGTCGAATGCAGGAACACAGTCGTGTGTGAAGAGGGAGTAGAGCATGGGGCTCAGAACACAGCCCTGTGGTGTGCCGGTACTCAGGGTGATAGTGGAGGACAGGTGCGGGCCCATTCTCACTGCCTGCGGTCGTTCCAGCAGGAAGTCCAGGATCCAGTCACATAATGACGAGCTAAGGCCTAGCTGGTGGAGTTTGGTGATGAGCTTGGTGGGGATGACCGTGTTGAAGGCGGAGCTATAGTCTATGAATAGCATCCTCACGTACGTGCCCTGTCTCTCTAGGTGAGTCAGGACAGTGTGAAGAGCCAGAGAGATGACGTCCTCTGTAGATCTATTTGCCCTGTATGCAAATTGATGTGGGTCCAGTGAGTCAGGGATGCTGGATTTGATGTGTGAGAGGACTAGCCTCTCAAAGCACTTCATGACAAGGGTGGTCCCAACAAGGGTGGTCCCAACAAGGCCGCCCCCAACAAGGGTGGTCCCAACAAGGCCGCCCCCAACAAGGCCGGCCCCAACAAAGCCGGCCCCAACAAGGGTAGTCCCTACAAGGCCGCTCCCAACAAGGCCGCCCCCAACAAGGCCGGCCCCAACAAGGGTAGTCCCTACAAGGCCGCTCCCAACAAGGCCGCCCCCAACAAGGGTGGTCCCAACAAGGCCGCCCCCAACAAGGGAGGTCCCAACAAGACCGCCCCCAACAAGGGTGGTCCCAACAAGGGTTGTCCCAACAAGGCCGCTCCCAACAAGGCCGCTCCCAACAAGGCCGCTGCCAACAAGGGCGCTCCCAACAAGGGTGATCCCAACAAGGCCGCCCCCATCAAGTGTGGTCCCAACAAGGCCGCCCCCAACAAGGGTGGTCCCAACAAGACATCCCCCAACAAGGGTGGTCCCAACAAGACCGCCCCCATCAAGGGTGGTCCCAACAAGGCCGCTCCCAACAAGGCCGCCCCCAACAAGGATGGTCCCAACAAGGCCGCTCCCCACAAGGGTGGTCCCAACAAGGCCGCTCCCAACAAGGCCACTCCCAACAAGGGTGGTCCCAACAAGGGTGGTCCCAACAAGGCCGCCCCCAACAAGGGTGGTCCCAACAAGGCCGCCCCCAACAAGGCTGCCCCCAACAAGGGTAGTCCCTACAAGGCCGCTCCCAACAAGGCCGCCCCCAACAAGGGTGGTCCCAACAAGGCCGCCCCCAACAAGGGTGGTCCCAACAAGGCCGCTCCACACAAGGGTGGTCCCAACAAGGGTGGTCCCAACAAGGGTGGTCCCAACAAGGGTGGTCCCAACAAGGGTGGTCCCAACAAGGGTGGTCCCAACAAGGCCGCCCCCAACAAGGGTGGTCCCAACAAGGGTGGTCCCAACAAGGGTGGTCCCAACAAGGGTGGTCCCAACAAGGGTGGTCCCAACAAGGCCGCCCCCAACAAGGGTGGTCCCAACAAGGGTGGTCCCAACAAGGCCACCCCCAACAAGGCCGCTCCCAACAAGGCTGCTCCCAACAAGGCTGCTCCCAACAAGGCCGCTCCCAACTGCCAACAAGTGTTGTCCCAACAAGGGTGGTCCCAACAAGGCCGCTCCCAACAAGGCCGCCCCCAACAAGGGTGGTCCCAACAAGGCCGGCCCCATCAAGGGTGGTCCCAACAAGGCCGCCCCAACAAGGGTGGTCCCAACAAGGCCGCCCCCAACAAGGGTGGTCCCAACCAGGCCGCCCCCAACAAGGGTGGTCCCAACAAGGGTGGTCCCAACAAGGCCGCCCCCAACAAGGGTGGTCCCAACAAGGGTGGTCCCAACAAGGCCGCCCCCAACAAGGGTGGTCCCAACAAGGCCGCCCCCATCAAGGGTGGTCCCAACAAGGCCGCTCCCAACAAGGACGCCCCCAACAAGGATGGTCCCAACAAGGCCGCTCCCCACAAGGGTGGTCCCAACAAGGCCGCTCCCAACAAGGCCACTCCCAACAAGGGTGGTCCGAACAAGGGTGGTCCCAACAAGGCCGCCCCCAACAAGGGTGGCCCCAACAAGGCCGCCCCCAACAAGGCCGCCCACAACAAGGGTGGTCCCAACAAGGCCGCCCCCAACAAGGGTGGTCCCAACAAGGCCGCCCCCAACAAGGGTGGTCCCAACAAGGGTGGTCCCAACAAGGGTGGTCCCAACAAGGCCGCTCCCAACAAGGCCGCTCCCAACAAGGCCGCTCCCAACAAGGCCGCTGCCAACAAGGGTGGTCCCAATAAGGCCACCCCCAACAACGCCGCTCCCAACAAGGCCGCTCCCAACAAGGGTGGTCCCAACAAGGCCGCTCCCAACTCTCAACAAGGGTGGTCCCAACAAGGGTGGTCCCAACAAGGCCGCTCCCAACAAGGCCGCTCCCAAAAAGGCCGCTCCCAACAAGGCCGCCCCCAACAAGGCCGCCCCCAACATGGCCGCCCCCAACAAGGGTGGTCCCAACAAGGCCGCCCCCATCAAGGGAGGTCCCAACATGGCCAGCCCCAACAAGGGTGGTCCCAACAAGGCCGCCCCCAACAAGGGTGGTCCCAACAAGGCCGCCGCCATCAAGGGTGGTCCCAACAAGGCCGCTCCCCACAAGGTTGGTCCTAACAAGGGTGGTCCCAACAAAGCCGCCCCCAACAAGGGAGGTCCCAACAAGACCGTCCCCAACAAGGCCGCCCCCAACAAGGGTAGTCCCTACAAGGCCGCCCCCAAAAACGCCGCCCCCAACAAGGGTGGTCCCAACAAGGCCACCCCCAACAACGCCGCTCCCAACAAGGCCGCTCCCAACAAGGGTGGTCCCAACAAGGCCGCTCCCAACTCTCAACAAGGGTGGTCCCAACAAGGGTGGTCCCAACAAGGGTGGTCCCAACAAGGGTGGTCCCAACAAGGGTGGTCCCAACAAGGGTGGTCCCAACAAGGCCGCCCCCAACAAGGGTGGTCCCAACAAGGGTGGTCCCAACAAGGGTGGTCCCAACAAGGGTGGTCCCAACAAGGGTGGTCCCAACAAGGCCGCCCCCAACAAGGGTGGTCCCAACAAGGGTGGTCCCAACAAGGCCACCCCCAACAAGGCCGCTCCCAACAAGGCTGCTCCCAACAAGGCTGCTCCCAACAAGGCCGCTCCCAACTGCCAACAAGTGTTGTCCCAACAAGGGTGGTCCCAACAAGGCCGCTCCCAACAAGGCCGCCCCCAACAAGGGTGGTCCCAACAAGGCCGGCCCCATCAAGGGTGGTCCCAACAAGGCCGCCCCAACAAGGGTGGTCCCAACAAGGCCGCCCCCAACAAGGGTGGTCCCAACCAGGCCGCCCCCAACAAGGGTGGTCCCAACAAGGGTGGTCCCAACAAGGCCGCCCCCAACAAGGGTGGTCCCAACAAGGGTGGTCCCAACAAGGCCGCCCCCAACAAGGGTGGTCCCAACAAGGCCGCCCCCATCAAGGGTGGTCCCAACAAGGCCGCTCCCAACAAGGACGCCCCCAACAAGGATGGTCCCAACAAGGCCGCTCCCCACAAGGGTGGTCCCAACAAGGCCGCTCCCAACAAGGCCACTCCCAACGAGGGTGGTCCGAACAAGGGTGGTCCCAACAAGGCCGCCCCCAACAAGGGTGGCCCCAACAAGGCCGCCCCCAACAAGGCCGCCCACAACAAGGGTGGTCCCAACAAGGCCGCCCCCAACAAGGGTGGTCCCAACAAGGCCGCCCCCAACAAGGGTGGTCCCAACAAGGGTGGTCCCAACAAGGGTGGTCCCAACAAGGCCGCTCCCAACAAGGCCGCTCCCAACAAGGCCGCTCCCAACAAGGCCGCTGCCAACAAGGGTGGTCCCAATAAGGCCACCCCCAACAACGCCGCTCCCAACAAGGCCGCTCCCAACAAGGGTGGTCCCAACAAGGCCGCTCCCAACTCTCAACAAGGGTGGTCCCAACAAGGGTGGTCCCAACAAGGCCGCTCCCAACAAGGCCGCTCCCAAAAAGGCCGCTCCCAACAAGGCCGCCCCCAACAAGGCCGCCCCCAACATGGCCGCCCCCAACAAGGGTGGTCCCAACAAGGCCGCCCCCATCAAGGGAGGTCCCAACATGGCCAGCCCCAACAAGGGTGGTCCCAACAAGGCCGCCCCCAACAAGGGTGGTCCCAACAAGGCCGCCCCCATCAAGGGTGGTCCCAACAAGGCCGCTCCCCACAAGGTTGGTCCTAACAAGGGTGGTCCCAACAAAGCCGCCCCCAACAAGGGAGGTCCCAACAAGACCGTCCCCAACAAGGCCGCCCCCAACAAGGGTAGTCCCTACAAGGCCGCCCCCAAAAACGCCGCCCCCAACAAGGGTGGTCCCAACAAGGCCACCCCCAACAACGCCGCTCCCAACAAGGCCGCTCCCAACAAGGGTGGTCCCAACAAGGCCGCTCCCAACTCTCAACAAGGGTGGTCCCAACAAGGGTGGTCCCAACAAGGCCGCTCCCAACAAGGCCGCTCCCAACAAGGCCGCCCCCAACAAGGGTGGTCCCAACAAGGCCGCCCCCATCAAGGGAGGTCCCACCAAGGCCAGCCCCAACAAGGGTGGTCCCAAAAAGGCCGCCCCCAACAAGGGTGGTCCCAACAAGGCCGCCCCCATCAAGGGTGGTCCCAACAAGGCCGCTCCCCACAAGGTTGGTCCTAACAAGGGTGGTCCCAACAAAGCCGCCCCCAACAAGGGAGGTCCCAACAAGGCCGTCCCCAACAAGGCCGCCCCCAACAAGGGTAGTCCCTACAAGGCCGCTCCCAAAAACGCCGCCCCCAACAAGGGTGGTCCCAACAAGGCCACCCCCAACAAGGGTGGTCCTAACAAGGCCGCTCCGCACAAGGGTGGTCCCAATAAGGGTGGTCCCAACATGGGTGGTCCCAACAAGTGTGGTCCCAACAAGGCCGCCCCCAACAAGGGTGGTCCCAACAAGGCCGCCCCCAACAAGGGTGGTCCCAACAAGGGTGGTCCCAACAAGGGTGGTCCCAACAAGGGTGGTCCCAACAAGGCCGCTCCCAACAAGGCCGCTCCCAACAAGGTTGGTCCCAACAAGGCCACCCACAACAAGGCCACTCCCAACAAGGCCGCTCCCAACAAGGGTGGTCCCAACAAGGCCGCTCCCAACTCCCAACAAGGGTGGTCCCAACAAGGGAGGTCCCAACAAGGCCGCCCCCATCAAGGGAGGTCCCAACATGGCCAGCCCCAACAAGGGTGGTCCCAACAAGGCCGCCCCCAACAAGGGTGGTCCCAACAAGGCCGCCCCCATCAAGGGTGGTCCCAACAAGGCCGCTCCCCACAAGGTTGGTCCTAACAAGGGTGGTCCCAACAAAGCCGCCCCCAACAAGGGAGGTCCCAACAAGACCGTCCCCAACAAGGCCGCCCCCAACAAGGGTAGTCCCTACAAGGCCGCCCCCAAAAACGCCGCCCCCAACAAGGGTGGTCCCAACAAGGCCACCCCCAACAACGCCGCTCCCAACAAGGCCGCTCCCAACAAGGGTGGTCCCAACAAGGCCGCTCCCAACTCTCAACAAGGGTGGTCCCAACAAGGGTGGTCCCAACAAGGCCGCTCCCAACAAGGCCGCTCCCAAAAAGGCCGCCCCCAACAAGGGTGGTCCCAACAAGGCCGCCCCCATCAAGGGTGGTCCCAACAAGGCCGCTCCCCACAAGGTTGGTCCTAACAAGGGTGGTCCCAACAAAGCCGCCCCCAACAAGGGAGGTCCCAACAAGGCCGTCCCCAACAAGGCCGCCCCCAACAAGGGTAGTCCCTACAAGGCCGCTCCCAAAAACGCCGCCCCCAACAAGGGTGGTCCCAACAAGGCCACCCCCAACAAGGGTGGTCCTAACAAGGCCGCTCCGCACAAGGGTGGTCCCAATAAGGGTGGTCCCAACATGGGTGGTCCCAACAAGGGTGGTCCCAACAAGGCCGCCCCCAACAAGGGTGGTCCCAACAAGGCCGCCCCCAACAAGGGTGGTCCCAACAAGGGTGGTCCCAACAAGGGTGGTCCCAACAAGGGTGGTCCCAACAAGGGTGGTCCCAACAAGGCCGCTCCCAACAAGGCCGCTCCCAACAAGGTTGGTCCCAACAAGGCCACCCACAACAAGGCCACTCCCAACAAGGCCGCTCCCAACAAGGGTGGTCCCAACAAGGCCGCTCCCAACTCCCAACAAGGGTGGTCCCAACAAGGGAGGTCCCAACAAGGCCGCTCCCAAGAAGGCCGCCCCCAACAAGGCCGCCACCAACAAGGCCGCCCCCAACAAGGGTGGTCCCAACAAGGCCGCCCCCATCAAGGGTATTCCCAACAAGGCCGCCCCCAACAAGGGTGGTCCCAACAAGGCCGCCCCCAACAAGGGTGGTCCCAACAAGGCCGCCCCCAACAAGGGTGGTACCAACAAGGCCGCTCCCAACAAGGCCGCCCCCAACAAGGGTGGTCCCAACAAGGCCGCCCCCAACAAGGGAGGTCCCACCAAGGCCAGCCCCAACAAGGGTGGTCCCAACAAGGCCGCCCCCAACAAGGGTGGTCCCAACAAGGCCGCCCCCATCAAGGGTGGTCCCAACAAGGCCGCTCCCCACAAGGTTGGTCCTAACAAGGGTGGTCCCAACAAAGCCGCCCCCAACAAGGGAGGTCCCAACAAGGCCGTCCCCAACAAGGCCGCCCCCAACAAGGGTAGTCCCTACAAGGCCGCTCCCAAAAACGCCGCCCCCAACAAGGGTGGTCCCAACAAGGCCACCCCCAACAAGGGTGGTCCTAACAAGGCCGCTCCGCACAAGGGTGGTCCCAATAAGGGTGGTCCCAACATGGGTGGTCCCAACAAGGGTGGTCCCAACAAGGCCGCCCCCAACAAGGGTGGTCCCAACAAGGCCGCCCCCAACAAGGGTGGTCCCAACAAGGGTGGTCCCAACAAGGGTGGTCCCAACAAGGGTGGTCCCAACAAGGGTGGTCCCAACAAGGCCGCTCCCAACAAGGCCGCTCCCAACAAGGCCGCTCCCAACAAGGTTGGTCCCAACAAGGCCACCCACAACAAGGCCACTCCCAACAAGGCCGCTCCCAACAAGGGTGGTCCCAACAAGGCCGCTCCCAACTCCCAACAAGGGTGGTCCCAACAAGGGAGGTCCCAACAAGGCCGCTCCCAAGAAGGCCGCCCCCAACAAGGCCGCCACCAACAAGGCCGCCCCCAACAAGGGTGGTCCCAACAAGGCTGCCCCCATCAAGGGTATTCCCAACAAGGCCGCCCCCAACAAGGGTGGTCCCAACAAGGCCGCCCCCAACAAGGGTGGTCCCAACAAGGCCGCCCCCAACAAGGGTGGTACCAACAAGGCCGCTCCCAACAAGGCCGCCCCCAACAAGGGTGGTCCCAACAAGGCCGCTCCCCACAAGGGTGGTCCCAACAAGGCCGCTCCCAACAAGGGTGGTCCCAACAAGGCCACCCCCAACAAGGCCGCCCCCAACAAGGGTAGTCCCTACAAGGCCGCTCCCAACAAGGCCGCCCCCAACAAGGGTGGTCCCAACAAGGCTGCCCTCAACAAGGGTGGTCCCAACAAGGCCGCCCCCAACAAGGGTGGTCCCAACAAGGCCGCCCCCAACAAGGGTTGTCCCAACAACGCCGCCCCCAACAAGGGTTGTCCCAACAAGGCCGCCCCCATCAAGGGTGGTCCCAACAAGGCCGCTCCCAACAAGGCCGCCCCCAACAAGGGTGGTCCCAACAAGGCCGCTCCCCACAAGGGTGGTCCCAACAAGGTCGCTCCCAACATGGCCGCTCCCAACAACGGTGGTCCCAACAAGGGTGGTCCCAACAAGGCCGCTCCCCACAAGGGTGGTCCCAACAAGGGTGGTCCCAACAAGGCCGCCCCCAACAAGGGTGGTCCCAACAAGGCCGCCCCCAACAAGGCCGCTCCCAACAAGGCCGCCCCCAAAAAGGGTGGTCCCAACAAGGCCGCCCCGAACAAGGGTGGTCCCTACAAGGACGCTCCACACAAGGGTGGTCCCAACAAAACCGCTCCCAACAAGGCCGCCCCCAAAAAGGATGGTCCCAACAAGGCCGCTCCCCACAAGGGTGGTCCCAACAAGGCCGCTCCCAACAAGGCCGCTCCCAACAAGGGTGGTCCCAACAAGGTCGCCCCCAACAAGGGTGGTCCCAACAAGGCCGCCCCCAACAAGGCCGCTCCCAACAAGGCCGCCCCCAACAAGGGTGGTCCCAACAAGGCCGCCCCGAACAAGGGTGGTCCCAACAAGGACGCTCCACACAAGGGTGGTCCCAACAAGACCGCTCCCAACTCCCAACAAGGGTGGTCCCACAACAAGGCCGCCCCGAACAAGGGTGGTCCCAACAAGGCCGCTCCCCACAAGGGTAGTCCCAACAAGGCCGATCCCAACAAGGCCGCTCCCAACAAGGATGGTCCCAACAAGGCCGCTCCCCACAAGGGTAGTCCCAACAAGGCCGCTCCCAACAAGGCCGCTCCCAACAAGGGTGGTCCCAACAAGGCCGCTCCCCACAAGGTTGGTCCCAACAAGGGTGGTCCCAACAAGGGTGGTCCCAACAAGGCCGCCCCCAACAAGGGTGGACCCAACAAGGCCGCCCCCAACAAGGCCGCCCCCAACAAGGGTAGTCCCTACAAGGCCGCTCCCAACAAGGCCGCCCCCAACAAGGGTGGTCCCAACAAGGCCGCCCCCAACAAGGGTGGTCCCATCAAGGCCGCTCCACACAAGGGTGGTCCCAACAAGGCCGCTCCACACAAGGGGGGTCCCAACAAGGGTGGTCCCAACAAGGCCGCCCGCAACAAGGGTGGTCCCAACAAGGGTGGTCCCAACAAGGCCGCCCTCAACAAAGGTAGTCCCAACAAGGGTGGTCCCAACAAGGCCGCCCCCGACAAGGGTGGTCCCAACAAGGCCGCCCCCAACAAGGGTTGTCCCAACAAGGCCGTCCCCAACAAGGGTGGTCCCAACAAGGCCACCCCCAAAAAGGCCGCTCCCAACAAGGCTGCTCCCAACAAGGGTGGTCCCAACAAGGCCGCTCCCAACTCCCAACAAGGGTGGTCCCAACAAGGGTGGTCCCAACAATGCCGCTCCCAACAAGGCCGCTCCCAACAATGCCGCTCCCAACAAGGCCGCCCCCAACAAGGGTGGTCCCAACAAGGCCGCCCCCAACAAGGGTGGTCCCAACAAGGCCGCCCCCAACAAGGGTGGTCCCAACAAGGTCCCAACAAGGCCGCTCCCAACAAGGCCGCTCCCATCAAGGGTGGTCCCAACAAGGCCGCTCCCCACAAGGTTGGTCCCAACAAGGGTGGTCCCAACAAGGGTGGTCCCAACAAGGCCGCCCGCAACAAGGGTGGTCCCAACAAGGGTGGTCCCAACAAGGCCGCCCTCAACAAAGGTAGTCCCAACAAGGGT
The DNA here is from genome assembly GCF_053455715.1 of Rhinoraja longicauda. Classification (NCBI taxonomy): domain Eukaryota; kingdom Metazoa; phylum Chordata; class Chondrichthyes; order Rajiformes; family Arhynchobatidae; genus Rhinoraja; species Rhinoraja longicauda. Next base: position 28,549 of record NW_027601347.1, on the reverse strand, counting down.
GGTCCCAACAAGGCCGCCCCCGACAAGGGTGGTCCCAACAAGGCCGCCCCCAACAAGGGTTGTCCCAACAAGGCCGTCCCCAACAAGGCTGGTCCCAACAAGGCCACCCCCAAAAAGGCCGCTCCCAACAAGGCTGCTCCCAACAAGGGTGGTCCCAACAAGGCCGCTCCCAACTCCCAACAAGGGTGGTCCCAACAAGGGTGGTCCCAACAATGCCGCTCCCAACAAGGCCGCTCCCAACAAGGCCGCCCCCAACAAGGGTGGTCCCAACAAGGCCGCCCCCAACAAGGGTGGTCCCAACAAGGCCGCCCCCAACAAGGGTGGTCCCAACAAGGTCCCAACAAGGCCGCTCCCAACAAGGGTGGTCCCAACAAGGGTGGTCCCAACAAGGCCGCTCCCCACAAGGTTGGTCCCAACAAGGGTGGTCCCAACAAGGGTGGTCCCAACAAGGCCGCCCCCAACAAGGGTGGTCCCAACAAGGCTGCCCCCAACAAGGCCGCCCCCAACAAGGGTAGTCCATACAAGGCCGCTCCCAACAAGGTCGCCCCCAACAAGGGTGGTCCCAACAAGGCCGCCCCCAACAAGGGTGGTCCCAACAAGGCCGCTCCACACAAGGGTGGTCTCAACAAGGGTGGTCCCAACAAGGGTGGTCCGAACAAGGCCGCTCCCCACAAGGGTGGGCCCAACAAGGGTGGTCCCAACAAGGCCGCCCCCAACAAGGGTGGTCCCAACAAGGCTGCCCTCAACAAGGGTGGTCCCAACAAGGCCGCCCCCAACAAGGGTGGTCCCAACAAGGCCGCCCCCAACAAGGGTTGTCCCAACAACGCCGCCCCCAACAAGGGTTGTCCCAACAAGGCCGCCCCCATCAAGGGTGGTCCCAACAAGGCCGCTCCCAACAAGGCCGCCCCCAACAAGGGTGGTCCCAACAAGGCCGCTCCCCACAAGGTCGCTCCCAACAAGGCCGCTCCCAACAACGGTGCTCCCAACAACGGTGGTCCCAACAAGGGTGGTCCCAACAAGGCCGCTCCCCACAAGGGTGGTCCCAACAAGGGTGGTCCCAACAAGGCCGCCCCCAACAAGGGTGGTCCCAACAAGGGTGGTCCCAACAAAACCGCCCCCAACAAGGGTGGTCCCAACAAGGCCGCCCCCAACAAGGGTGGTCCCAACAAGGCCGCCCCCAACAAGGGTGGTCCCAACAAGGCCGCTCCCAACAAAGCCGCTCCCAACAAGGCCGCTCCCAACAAGGGTGATCCCAACAAGGCCACACCCAACAAGGCCGCTCCCAACAAGGCCGCTCCCAACAAGGCCGCTCCCAACAAGGGTGGTCCCAACAAGACCGCTCCCAACTCCCAACAAGGGTGGTCCCAACAAGGGTGGTCCCAACAAGGCCGCCCCCATCAAGGGTGGTCCCAACAAGGCCGCTCCCTACATGGCCGCCCCCAACAAGGATGGTCCCAACAAGGCCGCTCCCCACAAAGGTGGTCCCAACAAGGCCGCTCCCAACAAGGCCGCTCCCAACAAGGGTGGTCACAACAAGGCCGCTCCCCACAAGGTTGGTCCCAACAAGGGTGGTCCCAACAAGGGTGGTCCCAACAAGGCCGCCCCCAACAAGGGTGGTCCCAACAAGGCCGCCCCCAACAAGGGTAGTCCCTACAAGGCCGCTCCCAACAAGGCCGCCCCCAACAAGGGTGGTCCCAACAAGGCCGCTCCCAACAAGGGTGGTCCCAACAAGGCCGCTCCCAACAAAGCCGCTCCCAACAAGGCCGCTCCCAACAAGGGTGATCCCAACAAGGCCACACCCAACAAGGCCGCTCCCAACAAGGCCGCTCCCAACAAGGCCGCTCCCAACAAGGGTGGTCCCAACAAGACCGCTCCCAACTCCCAACAAGGGTGGTCCCAACAAGGGTGGTCCCAACAAGGCCGCCCCCATCAAGGGTGGTCCCAACAAGGCCGCTCCCTACATGGCCGCCCCCAACAAGGATGGTCCCAACAAGGCCGCTCCCCACAAAGGTGGTCCCAACAAGGCCGCTCCCAACAAGGCCGACCCCAACAAGGGTGGTCTCAACAAGGGTGGTCCCAACAAGGCCGCCCTCAACAAGGGTGGTCTCAACAAGGGTGGTCCCAACAAGGCCGCCCCTGACAAGGGTGGTCCCAACAAGGCCGCCCCCAACAAGGGTTGTCCCAACAAGGCCGCCCCCAACAAGGGTGGTCCCAACAAGGCCACCCGCAAAAAGGCCGCTCCCAACAAGGCTGCTCCCAAAAAGGGTGATCCCAACAAGGACGCTCCCAACTCCCAACAAGGGTGGTCCCAACAAGGGTGGTCCCAACAATGCCGCTCCCACCAAGGCCGCTCCCAACAAGGCCGCTCCCAACAAGGCCGCCCCCAAAAAGGGTGGTCCCAACAAGGCCGCCCCCAACAAGGGTGGTACCAACAAGGCCGCCCCCAACAAGGGTGGTCCCAACAAGGCCGCTCCCAACAAGGCCGCTCCCAACAAGGGTGGTCCCAACAAGGGTGGTCCCAACAAAACCGCTCCCCACAAGGTTGGTCCCAACAAGGGTGGTCCCAACAAGGCCGCCCCCAACAAGGGTGGTCCCAACAAGGCCGCCCCCAACAAGGCCGCCCCCAACAAGGCCGCCCCCAACAGGGGTAGTCCCTACAAGGCCGCTCCCAACAAGGTCGCCCCCATCAAGGGTGGTCCCAACAGGGCCGCTCCCAACAAGGCCGCCCCCAACAAGGGTGGTCCCAACAAGACCGCTCCCCACAAGGTTGGTCCCAACAAGGGTGGTCCCAACAAGGCCGCCCCCGACAAGGGTGGTCCCAACAAGGCCGCCCCCAACAAGGGTTGTCCCAACAAGGCCGCCCCCAACAAGGCCGGTCCCAACAAGGCCGCTCCCAACAAGGGTGGTCCCTACAAGGCCGCTCCCAACAAGGCCGCCCCCAACAAGGGTGGTCCCAACAAGGCCGCCCCCAACAAGGGTGGTCCCAACAAGGCCGCTCCCCACAAGGGTGGTCCCAACAAGGGTGGTCCCAACAATGCCGCCCCCAACAAGGGTGGTCCCAACAAGGCCGCCCCCAACAAGAGTAGTCCCTACAAGGCCGCTCCCAACAAGGCCGCCCCCAACAAGGGTGGTCCCAACAAGGCCGCCCCCAACAAGGGTGGTCCCAACAAGGCCGCTCCACACAAGGGTGGTCCCAACAAGGGTGGTCCCAACAAGGCCGCCCCCAACAAGGGTGGTCCCAACAAGGGTGGTCCCAACAAGGCCGCCCCCAACAAGGGTGGTCCCAACAAGGCCGCCCCCAACAAGGGTGGTCCCATCAAGGCCGCTCCACACAAGGGTGGTCCCAACAAGGCCGCTCCACACAAGGGGGGTCCCAACAAGGGTGGTCCCAACAAGGCCGCCCGCAACAAGGGTGGTCCCAACAAGGGTGGTCCCAACAAGGCCGCCCTCAACAAAGGTAGTCCCAACAAGGGTGGTCCCAACAAGGCCGCCCCCGACAAGGGTGGTCCCAACAAGGCCGCCCCCAACAAGGGTTGTCCCAACAAGGCCGTCCCCAACAAGGGTGGTCCCAACAAGGCCACCCCCAAAAAGGCCGCTCCCAACAAGGCTGCTCCCAACAAGGGTGGTCCCAACAAGGCCGCTCCCAACTGCCAACAAGGGTGGTCCCAACAAGGGTGGTCCCAACAATGCCGCTCCCAACAAGGCCGCTCCCAACAAGGCCGCTCCCAACAAGGCCGCTCCCAACAAGGCCGCCCCCAACAAGGGTGGTCCCAACAAGGCCGCCCCCAACAAGGGTGGTCCCAACAAGGCCGCCCCCAACAAGGGTGGTCCCAACAAGGTCCCAACAAGGCCGCTCCCAACAAGGCCGCTCCCAACAAGGGTGGTCCCAACAAGGCCGCTCCCCACAAGGTTGGTCCCAACAAGGGTGGTCCCAACAAGGGTGGTCCCAACAAGGCCGCCCGCAACAAGGGTGGTCCCAACAAGGGTGGTCCCAACAAGGCCGCCCTCAACAAAGGTAGTCCCAACAAGGGTGGTCCCAACAAGGCCGCCCCCGACAAGGGTGGTCCCAACAAGGCCGCCCCCAACAAGGGTTGTCCCAACAAGGCCGTCCCCAACAAGGGTGGTCCCAACAAGGCCACCCCCAAAAAGGCCGCTCCCAACAAGGCTGCTCCCAACAAGGGTGGTCCCAACAAGGCCGCTCCCAACTCCCAACAAGGGTGGTCCCAACAAGGGTGGTCCCAACAATGCCGCTCCCAACAAGGCCGCTCCCAACAAGGCCGCCCCCAACAAGGGTGGTCCCAACAAGGCCGCCCCCAACAAGGGTGGTCCCAACAAGGCCGCCCCCAACAAGGGTGGTCCCAACAAGGTCCCAACAAGGCCGCTCCCAACAAGGGTGGTCCCAACAAGGGTGGTCCCAACAAGGCCGCTCCCCACAAGGTTGGTCCCAACAAGGGTGGTCCCAACAAGGGTGGTCCCAACAAGGCCGCCCCCAACAAGGGTGGTCCCAACAAGGCTGCCCCCAACAAGGCCGCCCCCAACAAGGGTAGTCCCTACAAGGCCGCTCCCAACAAGGTCGCCCCCAACAAGGGTGGTCCCAACAAGGCCGCCCCCAACAAGGGTGGTCCCAACAAGGCCGCTCCACACAAGGGTGGTCTCAACAAGGGTGGTCCCAACAAGGGTGGTCCGAACAAGGCCGCTCCCCACAAGGGTGGGCCCAACAAGGGTGGTCCCAACAAGGCCGCCCCCAACAAGGGTGGTCCCAACAAGGCTGCCCTCAACAAGGGTGGTCCCAACAAGGCCGCCCCCAACAAGGGTGGTCCCAACAAGGCCGCCCCCAACAAGGGTTGTCCCAACAACGCCGCCCCCAACAAGGGTTGTCCCAACAAGGCCGCCCCCATCAAGGGTGGTCCCAACAAGGCCGCTCCCAACAAGGCCGCCCCCAACAAGGGTGGTCCCAACAAGGCCGCTCCCCACAAGGTCGCTCCCAACAAGGCCGCTCCCAACAACGGTGCTCCCAACAACGGTGGTCCCAACAAGGGTGGTCCCAACAAGGCCGCTCCCCACAAGGGTGGTCCCAACAAGGGTGGTCCCAACAAGGCCGCCCCCAACAAGGGTGGTCCCAACAAGGGTGGTCCCAACAAAACCGCCCCCAACAAGGGTGGTCCCAACAAGGCCGCCCCCAACAAGGGTGGTCCCAACAAGGCCGCCCCCAACAAGGGTGGTCCCAACAAGGCCGCTCCCAACAAAGCCGCTCCCAACAAGGCCGCTCCCAACAAGGGTGATCCCAACAAGGCCACACCCAACAAGGCCGCTCCCAACAAGGCCGCTCCCAACAAGGCCGCTCCCAACAAGGCCGCTCCCAACAAGGGTGGTCCCAACAAGACCGCTCCCAACTCCCAACAAGGGTGGTCCCAACAAGGGTGGTCCCAACAAGGCCGCCCCCATCAAGGGTGGTCCCAACAAGGCCGCTCCCTACATGGCCGCCCCCAACAAGGATGGTCCCAACAAGGCCGCTCCCCACAAAGGTGGTCCCAACAAGGCCGCTCCCAACAAGGCCGCTCCCAACAAGGGTGGTCACAACAAGGCCGCTCCCCACAAGGTTGGTCCCAACAAGGGTGGTCCCAACAAGGGTGGTCCCAACAAGGCCGCCCCCAACAAGGGTGGTCCCAACAAGGCCGCCCCCAACAAGGGTAGTCCCTACAAGGCCGCTCCCAACAAGGCCGCCCCCAACAAGGGTGGTCCCAACAAGGCCGCCCCCAACAAGGGTGGTCCCAACAAGGTCGCCCCCAACAAGGGTGGTCCCAACAAGGCCACTCCACACAAGGGTGGTCCCAACAAGGCCGCTCCACACAAGGGTGGTCCCAACAAGGGTGGTCCCAACAAGGCCGACCCCAACAAGGGTGGTCTCAACAAGGGTGGTCCCAACAAGGCCGCCCTCAACAAGGGTGGTCTCAACAAGGGTGGTCCCAACAAGGCCGCCCCTGACAAGGGTGGTCCCAACAAGGCCGCCCCCAACAAGGGTTGTCCCAACAAGGCCGCCCCCAACAAGGGTGGTCCCAACAAGGCCACCCGCAAAAAGGCCGCTCCCAACAAGGCTGCTCCCAAAAAGGGTGATCCCAACAAGGACGCTCCCAACTCCCAACAAGGGTGGTCCCAACAAGGGTGGTCCCAACAATGCCGCTCCCACCAAGGCCGCTCCCAACAAGGCCGCTCCCAACAAGGCCGCCCCCAAAAAGGGTGGTCCCAACAAGGCCGCCCCCAACAAGGGTGGTACCAACAAGGCCGCCCCCAACAAGGGTGGTCCCAACAAGGCCGCTCCCAACAAGGCCGCTCCCAACAAGGGTGGCCCCAACAAGGGTGGTCCCAACAAGACCGCTCCCCACAAGGTTGGTCCCAACAAGGGTGGTCCCAACAAGGCCGCCCCCAACAAGGGTGGTCCCAACAAGGCCGCCCCCAACAAGGCCGCCCCCAACAAGGCCGCCCCCAACAGGGGTAGTCCCTACAAGGCCGCTCCCAACAAGGTCGCCCCCATCAAGGGTGGTCCCAACAGGGCCGCTCCCAACAAGGCCGCCCCCAACAAGGGTGGTCCCAACAAGACCGCTCCCCACAAGGTTGGTCCCAACAAGGGTGGTCCCAACAAGGCCGCCCCCGACAAGGGTGGTCCCAACAAGGCCGCCCCCAACAAGGGTTGTCCCAACAAGGCCGCCCCCAACAAGGCCGGTCCCAACAAGGCCGCTCCCAACAAGGGTGGTCCCTACAAGGCCGCTCCCAACAAGGCCGCCCCCAACAAGGGTGGTCCCAACAAGGCCGCCCCCAACAAGGGTGGTCCCAACAAGGCCGCTCCCCACAAGGGTGGTCCCAACAAGGGTGGTCCCAACAATGCCGCCCCCAACAAGGGTGGTCCCAACAAGGCCGCCCCCAACAAGAGTAGTCCCTACAAGGCCGCTCCCAACAAGGCCGCCCCCAACAAGGGTGGTCCCAACAAGGCCGCCCCCAACAAGGGTGGTCCCAACAAGGCCGCTCCACACAAGGGTGGTCCCAACAAGGGTGGTCCCAACAAGGCCGCCCCCAACAAGGGTGGTCCCAACAAGGGTGGTCCCAACAAGGCCGCCCCCAACAAGGGTGGTCCCAACAAGGCCGCTCGCAACAAGGCCGCTCCCAACTCCCAACAAGGGTGGTCCCAACAAGGGTGGTGCCAACAAGGCCGCCCCCAACAAGGCCGCTCCCAACAAGGCCGCTCGCAACAAGGGTGGTCCCAACAAGGCCGCTCTCCTACAGCTGCACTTCTTTATCTGTTACCTAGTCAACTACTTTAGGGCTAATTTGTAAATTACTTGAGCCTGAGCCTTGGGCGTTCTTTTTAAATCTGCTTTCCCTCTGACTCACTTACCAGCCAGTACTTGCTCTTGCTGCTTCTGGCTGCTGCTTCTCTGACCTTCACGGGAAACCTCTCCAACCTTCACGGAAAGGTCAAAGTCATCCTGTTGAGTCTCTTTGTACTCGTTCTTGCCTCGCACACAGCTAACAATGGCCTGTTGCTTTACCATCATTACTTTTTTGCATATCTTTCATTCATTTGTTCCATATATCTCTCTACATCACTGTCTATATCTCTTGTTTCTCTTTCCCCTGACTCTCAGTCTCAAGAAAGGTTTCGACCCAAAATATCACCTATTCCTTTTCTCCAGAGATGCTGTCTGACCCGCTGAGTTGCTCCAGCTTTTTGTGTCTATAGAGTCATAGAGTCTTAGAGTGATACAGTGTGGAAACAGGCCCTTCTGCCCAATTTGCCCACAACCGGCCACCATATCCCATCTACACTCGTCCCACCTGCCTGCGTTTGGTCCATATCCCTCCACCTACTCTGGGCAAGAGTCTCTGTGCATCTACTTGATCTATTCCTCTCATGATTTGATATACCTCAATAAGATCAATACACCTCAATATGATGACCTCAATAAGACCTATCTTCGGTAGTTCCTTCCTACACACATCACTTATTTCAATCACTTCCTGTCGTTTTACTCAGAAGTTGTTTGAAGTGGGTTATTAGGTATGTTGGAGGGTGTCTGGTCAGATGATGTACTCTAACCACCTTACACAGCTTTCAAGTTTTAATTATCTCCATGTAATTAGTCCCCAAACTAATTCCGGACTGAACAATCCTCCCGTAAACTAGCGTGGTCCCAAATTTACAACCTACTTTATTGCAGATATTGGATTTTTTTTCTCTGGAACTTTAATGTTATAGCACTGTAACACCATATTCTGAACTTTCAACAACTGCTGTATTTGTGTATAGTTAAACGTAGTGGGTTGCTGAAGGCTACTGTGGACGAGAGGTGGGTCTTTTTGAGAACAAGTTAATGGAACTGTGAACACCATCACTAATAACCATCTCTTTGGCCTCAGTTCCTGCTAAAGATGGGCAGACATTACCAGTCATCCCACTGGCTACTGCAGCAGGGGTTTTGTTCCTGATCATCCTATCAGCTGTGATTTGCTTCATTCTCAAATCCCCATGGAGAACAGACAGGTGGGTGGTTGACCAATGTCCCTGTCCCTGAGATCCCCTCCGTCCCTCCCACCCAACTCCAGCTGTTCAGTTCAAGTTCAGGCTTATTTTCATACGCACAACTACAGAGACACAAGGACAATTAAAAATCTTGCTTGCAACAGCATCATAGACAAACATTCAAAAACAAATTATACTTATAATATTTGAAAAGAAAAAAGACTGCAAAAAATATATATCATTGCAAAAACATAATTGGAAAATAAAATAAAAGTAGTCCATGGTAGTGCAAGAGGTGGACCATAGTGCTCTGTGGTTGAGGTAGGTTTGAGGGTTGTGCAGGTTGGTAGATGCAAGAGTGTTTAATTGCCACATGTACCAGCAATGAAAGGCTTATCTGCTGCAGCTTTACAGGCCCATTAACAAAATAACGCAAATGCATATATAGTCAATAATTTCCTCCCCGGTAAGGAACATTTCTGATACTGTGGGTTAACAAAGCCTTCATCTCTGCTCTTAGACCTTCAGTGGATGCATCGAGAATGGTGACAAGGCAGGAATCTGGAACCGTGCAGATGAGAGAGAGCCAGGTGCAGGAGGAACGTTATGAAATGCACCCCACACGGTCTGAAACAGCCCAGGTAACAACTATCCTGAGTGATGCCTGTGTCACAGTTATTCCTTTCTCACTGGCCACTGAGACTAAAGCAAGGTGGATACTGGTACAACACTGCTTCACCTTTCTTCACACAGCTCCATTAACCATGGTAGCATAGTGGTAGAGTTGCTGCCTTACAGCACTTGCAGCACCAGAGACCCGGGTTCAATCCTGACTACAGGTGCTGCCTGCATGGAGTTTGTACGTTCTCCCCGTGACCTGCGTGGGTTTTCTCCGACTTCTTCGGTTTCCTCCCACACTCCAAAGACATACAGGTTTGTAGGTTAATTGGCTTAGTGTAAATGTAAATTGTCCCTAGTGTGTGTAGGATAGTGTTAATGTGTGGGGATCGCTGGTCGGTGCGGACTTGTTGGGCATGTTTCTCTACAACTCTTGCTGTATCTCTAAAACTAAAACTAAAAACTAATCAAACCCAACACAGCTTGGGATCTGCAGCCCCTCCAGCAGTGTGACACTCCCTCAGCAATGCCCCACCACAGTGATGATCCCTCACGACTGCCTGCGAGTGTCTGCCTTGGTTTCTGTGTTAAAGACACAGCAGGAGGGTCTTGAACCCAGAACCACCTCTCAGAGAGGTAGGAGTTTACTCTCCAGTGCTCCCACCTGTTGCCCCCAGACTGAAATCATACAATCAAACCCACTATTGATCAATGATTATCGGCATTTATTTAGTTTAGTTTAGAGATACAGCGCAGACACAGGCCCTTCGGCCCACCGAGTCCATGCCAACCAGCGATTACCCATATACTAGCACTATCCTGCACACTAGGGACTATTTATAGAAGCCAGTTAACCTGCAAACCTGTATACGACTTTGGAGTGAGGGAGAAAACCGGAGCACCCAGAGAAAACCCACAAAGGTCACGGGGAGAATGCACAAACTCCGTAGACAACACCCGTTGTCAGGATCGAACCTGGGACTCTAGCGCTGTAAAGCAGTAACTCTACCTCTGCTGCCTATTGTGGGTGGAGTATTCTCCAGAGACCTGGACATAGCAATTCCCAGTGCTACCAATTGTCACTCTGTCTATTTCCATTTCTGTCATAGGACAAAGGTCAGAAGGACCCCAAAACCATGATGAACATGAAGCAATTTCATGAAGATATTTATGCAAACTGCCCGGTGGAAACGTCCATATTCGCGAATGTATAATTGGATCAGGAACAGGAAATGCACGCTCTGGGAATGTCACATAGAAACATAGAAAATAGGTGCAGTAGTAGGCCATTCGGCCCTTCGAGCCTGCACCGCCATTCAATATGATCATGGCTGATCATTCAGCTCAGTAGCCTGTACCTGCCTTCTCTCCATACCCCCTGATCCCTTTAGCAAAAAGGGCCACATCTAACTCCCTCTTAAATATAGCCAATGAACTGGCCTCAACTACCTTCTGTGGCAGAGAATTCCACAGACTCACGGGAGAGGACTGTTTGGAATTCCAACATCTTCAGAGAAACCACAGGAATTAGTGCCACAAATCAATCCCCAGGATCTCCATACATCCATCTCCCATTCCTGTGTCCCATATTTCCCTTTTATCCCCTCTTACCTCTCTCCCTGTCCTCTTCCACCCATATCCCTCCCTCTGACCTTTCACTCCTCCTCTTCTCTTCTTATCTGACACCCTTTTGTCTCCATTTCACCTTCAGCCTTTGTCACTTACTCCACCCATCTGTCAATCACCATCCTCCCATGTGCCCACCTAACCCTTGTCCCAGCCCCACCTTTCCCTGCCAAATCCATCAGTCTGAAGAAGGGTCCCGACCCAAAATATTGACTGTCCATTCCCTCCAGAGATGCTGCCTGACCCGCTGAGATACTTCAGCACATTTTCTTTGTTTCAGTTTCCGGCATCTTCGGTCTCTTGTGTCTCCATTACAAAATCAAACTCTGTCTTGTGCATATATAATGATTTCAGCTCAACTGTCATCTGTGGTAGACCACATCATAGATTCAGCAATCTTATGGTGAAGAAATGTCTCTACACCTCATTCTGAAATGGCATACCCTGTATCCTGAGACTACAACTCGTGGTTCTGGACCACCCACCATCAGAAACACCTTTCCTGCATCTGATCTGTTCAAAATCATCAGAATTTTATAGTTTCAGTTAGGTTCTCTCTCATTCTTCTAAATTCCAGCGAATATATATTCTTTCTTCAATTATCATTCTTATTACAAATGGTAAACAAGAAAGCACTTTAATTAATTATCTGGAGAAATAAATATATAACTGAACATTTGCTCGCTCTCCTGATCTCCGACATTGGAGCAAAAATGGTCTATTTTAGTTCAAGAGATCCATAGTGTTCCATTGCTGAGGTAGGATTAGGGTCAGTTTGAGAATCTATGCTCTTAGTTGGTATGGTTAATTAAAGATATTGATATTTTGTTGTGGATGGTTGAAGAAGGTTACTTTTGTTGTTGTTTTAGCTAATATAAAATGAATGCTTATTTTCAGTAGAAAGCAGTAAAATGGATGCTTGTTCTGCAACAAGATGTTATCATTGGGATGGAATGTGTTTGTACGTCTAGGAGTGATAGGGAGTAGACAGGCGCTAAAGGGGTTCTTTGCTCTTAAATGACTCCCTTGTCTTATAGTGTTAGCTTGTGTATTGAAACAGTTAGAAGCAAGGCCATGCAGCTGTGGGAGGATAGATAAGGTCCTGATTCCACAATAACAACTCCTTATATGGATGTGTGTGAAAGTAGGAAGTTTCGAATCCACTCCAGGTAATTTGATGCGTTTCTCCAAAAGCATGTGACCTGTATTAATGGTTTTGTTTTCTCTGTAACTATGGGAATTGTATTGGAATTGCAATTGGTTGTTAATTTCATCTGTTACACCCCTTTTATATTTCTGTATAAAAAGTAAACAATCGTGGAAAAGTTGTTCTTTCCCTCTCCCCAGTTGAGATCTTTTCAGACACTAGCATTGTATCTGGAGATCCTCACGGGAAGATTACTTGAATAAATCTGTTGTACTCATCCAGTATTGAAGTATTTCTTTATTCAGGATGAAGGCTTAGAACTTGGATTATCAAGTCAAGAAACTATAGTTGTAGGAAAGACTAGACCAAGTTGGGCCCGTTCCTCCTTGGGTTTCCATTGCGACCTGGGGAGATCGATTTTTTCCTTTAAAATAAATTGTCTGTTAAATTTGTTTTTTAAATCTCAATGGGGGGGGGGGGGGGGGGGGGGGGGGGAGGAGAGGGAGCCACTGACGTTCCTGCCAGCGGCCATCTTTTTTCTCCTTCACTGTGGTACCGTGCTCCTCCAGGGGAAGGGGAGCGCAATTAAAGCCAGTACAGGGGAGAGGGTGTGACCGAGCCTTGGACCTAAGCCTTTCCTGTATTGGTGTAGCACCCTCAACCCCCTACTCAATCCCCCTTATCCCCCCCTCCCTACCCCCCACTCTCCCATCTTCCCTGACCCCCACTGTCCCCCTTCTCCCCCACCCCCACTCTCTCATCCCCCCATCACCACCCCCTCCTCCCCCCCATCCGCCGTATCCTGGGTATATCCTGGCAAGACAGAGTGTCCAACGCCGAGATTCTGTCTGGCGCTGGCCTTCCGAGTATGTCCACTCTACTCAGGCAGCGCAGGCTGCGGTGGCTGGGCCATGTCCACCGCATGGTGGATGGCCGTATTCCAAAAGACATCCTCTATGGAGAGCTGACATCTGGGAGGAGAACCATCGGCCGCCCCCAGTAACGTTACAAGGATGTCTGCAAGAGAGATTTGAAGGCGCTCGACATCGATGTGGAGTCCTGGGAGAGCCTTGCAGCTGACCGCACGAGGTGGAGAGGTACCCTGAACCAACATCTCAAAATGGGGGAAGAGAAACTGATGAACGCAGCGGCAGACAAGTGGGCACGCAGAAAGGAGCGCAGCAATTTCAACAGACCAGAGACCACACACAAATGTGACCTTTGCCACAGAGACTGTCACTCCCACATTGGTCTCTTCAGCCACAAGCGACGCTGCTCTAGCCGAGGTGTGGAGCAAGCAGCCAACTAGGATGCATCACCCATGGTCAGCCATGACCGAGGGGGCCTAAGGAGACTGCATCTGCCACGCATCTGCCCACTCACTCAACCTGTCCAGGTCACCCTGCAACCTCCTAACATCCTCTTCACAGTTTACACTGCCACCCAGCTTTGTGTCATCCGCAAACTTGCTAGTGTTGCTTCTAATTCCCTCTTCCAAATCATTAATATATATGGTAAACAGTTGCGGCCCCAACACCGAGCCTTGCGGCACTCCACTCGCCACTGCCTGCCATTCTGAAAAGGACCCGTTTACTCCTACTCTTTGCTTCCTGTCTGCCAATCAACTTTCTATCCATATCAACACCCTACCCCCAATATGATGTGCTGTAATTTTACTCACCAATCTCCCGTGTGGGACCTTATCAAAGGCTTTCTGGAAGTCTAGATACACTACATCCACTGGCTCCCCTTCATCCATTTTACTTGTCACGTCCTCAAAAAATTCCAGAAGATTAATCAAGCATGATTTCCCTTTCATAAATCCATGCTGACTTGGACTTATCCTTTCACTGCTATCCAAATACACCATTATTACCTCTTTAATAATTGACTCCAGCATCTTTCCCATCACCGATGTCAGGCTAACTGGTCTGTAATTCCCCATTTTCTCCCTTGCTCCTTTCTTGAAAAGTGGGATAACATTAGTGCTGATAAGTGTGAGGTGCTGCATTTTGGTAGGACAAATCAAAATAGGACGTACAGGGTAAATGGTAGGGAATTGAGGAATGCAGTGGAACAGAGGGATCTGGGAATAACTGTGCATTGTTCCTTGAAGGTGGAATCTCATGTGGATAGGGTGGTGAAGAAGGCGTTTGGTATGCTTGCCTTTATAAATCAGAGCATCGAATATAGCGGTTGGGATGTAATGTTAAAATTGTACAGGGCATTGGTGAGGCCGAATCTGGAGTATGATGTGCAGTTCTGGTCGCCAAATTATAGGAAGGATGTAGACAAAATGGAGTGGGTACAGAGGAGATTTACTAGAATGTTGCCTGGGTTTCAGCACTGAAGCTACAGAGAGAGGTTGAACAGGTTGGGTCTTTATTCTTTGGAGCGTAGAAAGTTGAGGGGGGACTTGATAGAGGTTTTTTAAATTTTAAGAGGGAAGGACAGAGTTGACGTGGGTAGGCTTTTCTCTTTGAGAGTGGGGAAGATTCCAACAAGGGGACATAACTTCAGAATTAAGGGACAAAAGTTTAGGGGTAACATGAGGGGTAACTTCTTTACTCAGAGGGTGGTGGCTGTATGGAATGAGCTTCCGGTGGAAGTGGTGGAGGCAGGCTCGATTTTATTATTTAAGAGTAAATTGGATAGGTATATGGATGGGAGGGGATTGGAGGGTTATGGTCTGAGAGCAGGTAGATGAGACTAGGTCAGAGAAAGTGGTCGGCGTGGACGGGTAGGGCCGAATGGGCCTGTTTCCATGCTGTAATTGTTATATGCTTATATATGGTTATATTAGCTATCCTCCAATCCACAGGGACTGATCCTGAATCTATTGAACATTGGAAATTGATCACCAATGCATTCACTATTTCTAGAGCCACCTCCCTGAGGACCCTGGGATGCAGACCATCAGGCCCAGGGGATTTATCATCCTTTAGTCCCATTAGTCTACCCAATACTATTTCTCGCCTAATGAAAATTTCTTTCAGTTCCTCTAGCTCCTTAGATCCTCTGTCCTCCAGTACATCTGGGAGATTGTTTGTGTCTTCCTCAGTGAAGACAGATCCGAAGTACCTGTTCAACTCTTCTGCCATTTCCTTGTTACCCATAATAATTTCACCCGTGTCTGCCTTCAAGGGACCCACATTTGACTTTGCTACTCTTTTTCTCTTAACATATCTAAAGAAGCTTTTACTATCCTTCTTTATATTCTTGGCCAGCTTCCCCTCGTACTTCATCTTTTCAGCCCGTATTGCCCGTTTTGTTACTTTCTGTTGTCCTGTGAAAGTTTCCCAATCCTCTGGCTTCTGGCTACTCTTTGCTGTGTTATACATCTTTTCTTTTAGTTTTATTCCATCCCTAACTTCCCTTGTCAGCCACAGTTGCCTCCTACTCCCCTTAGAATCTTTCTTCCTCTTTGAAATGAAATGATCCTGCGTCTTCCGGATTATGCCCAGAAATTCCTGCCATTGCTGTTCCACCGTCATTCCTGCTAGGATCCCTTTCCAGTCGACCTTGGCCAGCTCCTCTCTCATGCCTTCATAGTCCCCTTTGTTCAACTGCAACACTGACACTTCCGATTTAACATTCTCCTTCTCAAATTGCAGATTAAAACTAATCATATTATGATCACTATCTCCAAGCGGTTCCTTTACCTCGAGTTCTCTTATCAAAACAGGTTCATTGGACAACACTAAATCCAGAATTGCCTTTTCTCTGGTAGGCTCCATTACAAGCTGCTCTAAGAATCCATCTCGGAGGCACTCTACAAACTTGGGGTCCAGAACCAACCTGATTTTCCCAGTCTACCTGCATAGTGAAATCCCCCGTCACCATCACCACTCAGTGTGGCAACACCTTTCTTCCACGACAGCTTCCAAGTGGGTGAACCTGTTCTCAAGAGGTTCCACACCCCGGGACCGTTGCATTCCAAGTTTCCTTCCCTTTCTCACCGTCACCCACCTTCTCTCTTCCAGTCACTGTAGGACTTGTCCAGGAACGACTCAGTTTCTCAGACAGACCTGAGGTCATCCACTTGCTTCTCCAGTTCCCCAACACGGTCCTTCAGGAGCTGTACCTGGATACACTTCTCACACTTGTAGCAGCCAGAGGCACCAGCAGTGTCCCTGACCTCCCACATCCTGCAAGCATCACACTGAATCAGCTTGCCTGACATTTCCTTCTTGCGTCTCACCCTCTCCAACGTTTGGTGTGGCCTCCTCCCTCAGCCTCCACGCCGAAGACTCACAGCCAAAGCCTTGTACTTTTCTCACAGGGCACTCACAGCCAAAGATTCACACTTTTCTCACAGGGCACTTCCCTCGACAGGACCACACCCCTTGAACAAGCCTTGCTTATATCAGTTGCTAAATTGACTAATTGTCCAAATTACCAATCTTCCAATCTAATTGTTCAGCCAATCCCCACACTCACTCCTAACCTTCCTTCCTCTGATGAGTTTGAAGGTATGTGCTTTGCCCGACTTGTACTCAAAGACTGCGAACTGCTGTTTGCACTCTTTTTAAACCTGCACTCAAGACTCCCCAAGTCCAGCCAACGTTCTATCCCCTCCAACCCCTATCTCTGTAATTCCCTCTAACCCCTACACTCCTCTATGTAAACCTCTCCAACCCTTACACTACTCTCTATCTCTGGAAACGCCTCCAACTCCTAAACTCATCATTATCTCTCTTAACCCCTCCAGCCCCTACACCTATCCATGTCTCTGTAAATACCTCCAACCTCTACACCCCTCCCTGTCGCTGTAACCCCCTCTGGCCCCCACGCCCCTCCCTGTCTTCCAGCTTTTTGTGTCTATCTTTGGTTTAAACCAGCGTCCAACATACCTGTTGTGAACTGCTGACTCCATCCAACTCATTCATCACCAGCCTGTCACCAGCACACATGATCGTGGACTCTCAGATAGACACAAAATGCTGGAATAACTCAGCGGGACAGGCAGCATCTTTGGAGAGAAGGAATGGGTGACGTTTCAGGTCGAGACCTTTCTTCAAACTGGTTAGGGATAAGGGAAACGAGAAATATAGACGGTGATGTGGAGAGATAAAGAACAATGAATGAAAGATGTGCAAAAAAAGTAACGATGATAACGGAAACATGCCATTGAGAGCTGTTTGTAGAATGAGGGAGAGATAGAGATAGAGGGAGTGCCGGGGCTACCTGAAGTGAGAGAAATCAAGCAGAATATGAGATGCTGATCCTCCAATTTGCATTTAGTCTCATTCTGACAATGGAGGAGACCGAGGACATAAAGGTCTGTGTAGGAATGGGAAGGAGGATTCAAGTGTGCAGCAATCAGGAGATCAGGGAGGTTCAGGCGGGCTGAGCGAAGGTGTTCTGTGAAATGTTTGCCCAGTCTGTGTTTTGTCTCACCGATGTATAAAACTCCACATCTTGAACAACAAATACAGTAGATGAAGTTGGAGGAGGTGTAAGTGAGCCTCTGCCTCACCTGGACTGTCGGGGTCTCTGGACGGAGACGAGGGAGAAGGTATAATGACAGGTGTTGCATTTTCTGCAGTTGTAGGGCAAGGTACCTGGGGAGGGGATGGTTTGGGTGGGAAGGGATGAGTTAACCAGGGAGTTGCGGAGGGAACGGTTTCTGTGGAAGGCGGAAAGGGGCGGAGATGGGAAAATGTGGCTCGTGGTTGGATCCCGTTGGAGGTGGCGGAAATATTGCTTGGTTATATGTTGTATACGACGGCTGATGGAGTGGAAGGTAAGGACTAGGGGGACTCTGTGTCTGTTGTGATGAGGGGGAGCAAGGGCGGTGCTGTGGGGTACCGAGGAGACACAAGTGAGGGCCTCATCTGTGATGGGAGAGGGGAACCCCCGTTCCCTAAAGAATGAGGACATCTCGGATCCCTAAAGAATGAGGACATACAGTGATCACAGGGAACAATCTAGGAGATTGCTCAATGAACAAAGAATCATCTGCTCCTTATAAACAGACTTTCCTTTTGATCTGTTTACCAGAGCAAGCACTTTAGAGGTTTTCCTTCTTCCAAATGGTCTTATAACAAATATAAATTGTGCACCTCCAAAAGACACAGCAGAGTAAACAGAGCCCAATTCCACAACATTACAGATAAGCAAATGTCCTGTTACGATTTCAACCTTATTTAATTGTTTTATGATTGTCATTTGTCCTTTGACAAGAGAACAGAATCTGACTAAAGTAAACTGCAGTGAATGTCAGCCGAGCATGCTCAGTTTCAATCTTCTTTAAAGCACAGAATTATTACAACGCATGAAGAGGACTTTAAACATTTTAAGCTGTACCGATCCCTGTCCCTTTCTGTCTTCTTGAAGCTTTGCAATTTATTTTTGTCAACCACTTGGATAGTCCCAGCGTGTTTGCATGCTCTGCTCAGACGGAAGTGATAACTGCTTGTCGACAAATTAGCAGCTTCTGTTCTAAATAAAGGAAAAGGAACCGCAAGCCCAAAGCCACCCCATCCATTTCCTGCACCCCACCACGACCCGCATCCCACAGACTCATGACTCATGTCCAGCTTCCCCTGGACGCTCAGCCAGTCCCCTCACGTACCTCGGCCTGACCGGCCACAGCTGAAAGGAGAAGCTAGTTGTCTGTGATCCTGATCAACCCACACCTTCCTGGGTGAGGACTGGACATTGTGAAAACACTGTCCTTGTTCAGAAAGGAATGAGGGACTTGACAACAGGTTCAGCACAATGGTAAGTATACTGAATTCTCCAGTTGCAAGTGATACATCCTGCCTCCCTCTTCTTTTTCCCAGCCCCCTAATAATCCTGCTGTGGACATATTTCCACGACTATCTCCCACCACCCTGCTCACTCTGCTTCTTTGTCCTACTCCTGTTATAGACAATAGACAATACACAATAGGTGCAGGAGGAGGCCATTCAGCCCTTCGAGCCAGCACCGCCATTCAATGCGATCATGGCTGATCACTCTCAATCAGTACCCCGTTCCTGCCTTCTCCCCATACCCCCTCACTCCGCTATCCTTAAGAGCTCTATCCAGCTCTCTCTTGAAAGCATCCAACGAACTGGCCTCCACTGCCTTCTGAGGCAGAGAATTCCACACCTTCACCACTCTCTGACTGAAAAAGGTCTTCCTCATCTCCGTTCTAAATGGCCTACCCCTTATTCTTAAACTGTGGCCCCTTGTTCTGGACTCCCCCAACATTGGGAACATGTTTCCTGCCTCTAATGTGTCCAATCCCCTAATTATCGTATATGTTTCAATAAGATCCCCCCTCATCCTTCTAAATTCCAGTGTATACAAGCCCAATCGCTCCAGCCTTTCAACATACGACAGACCCGCCATTCCGGGAATTAACCTAGTGAACCTATGCTGCACGCCCTCCATAGCAAGAATATCCTTCCTCAAATTTAGAGACCAAAACTGCACACAAGGCTGCTCCCCACAAGGGTGGTCCCAACAAGGGTGGTCCCAAAAAGGCCGCCCCCATCAAGGCCGCCCCCAACAAGGGTTGTCCCAACAAGGCCGCCCCCAACAAGGGTGGTCCCTACAAGGCCGCTCCCAAACAGGCCGCGCCCCCCCAGGGATGGTCCTAACAAGGCCGCCCCCAACGAGACCGCCCCCAACAAGGGTGGTCCCAACAAGGCTGCCCCCAACAAGGGTGGTCCCAACAAGGCCGATCCCCACAATGGTGGTCCCAACAAGGGTGGTCCCAACAAGGGTGGTCCCAACAAGGGTGGTCCCAACAAGGCCGCCCCCAACAAGGCCGCCCCCAACAAGGCCGCCCCCAACAAGGCCGCCCCCAACAAGGCCGCCCCCAACAAGGGTGGTCCCAACAAGGCCGCCCCAACAAGGCCGCCCCCAGCAAGGGTGGTCCCAACAAGGCCGCCCCCAACAAGGCCGCCCCCCACAAGGGTGGTCCCAACAAGGCCGATCCCCACAAGGGTGGTCCCAACAAGGGTGGTCCCAACAAGGCCGCCCCCAACAAGGCCGCCCCCAACAAGGCCGCCCCCAACAAGGCCGCCCCCAACAAGGCCGCCCCCAACAAGGGTGGTCCCAACAAGGGTGGTCCCAACAAGGCCGCCCCCAACAAGGCCGCCCCCAGCAAGGGTGGTCCCAACAAGGCCGCCCCCAACAAGGCTGGTCCCAACAAGGCCGATCCCCACAAGGGTGGTCCCAACAAGGGTGGTCCCAACAAGGGTGGTCCCAACAAGGGTGGTCCCAACAAGGCCGCCCCCAACGAGGGTGGTCCCAACAAGGCCGCCCCCAACAAGGTCGCCCCCAACAAGCCGCCCCAAACAAGGCCGCCCCCAACAAGGGTGGTCCCAACAAGGCCGCCCCCAACAAGGCCGTCCCCAACAAGGCCGCCCCCAACAAGGGTGGTCCCAACAAAGCCGCTCCCAACGAGGCCGCCCCCAACGAGGCCGCCCCCAACAAGGCCGCTCCCAACAAGGCCGCTCCCAACAAGGCCGCTCCCAACAAGGCCGCTCCCAACAAGGCCGCTCCCAACAAGGCCACTCCCAACAAGGCCACTCCCAACACGGCCTCCCCCAACAAGGGTGGTCCCAACAAGGGTGGTCCCAACAAGGCCGCCCCCAACAAGGGTGGTCCCAACAAGGCCGCCCCCAACAAGGCCGCTCCCAACAAGGCCGCCCCCAACAAGGCCGCCCCCAACAAGGCCGCCCCCAACAAGGCCGCCCCCAACAAGGCCGCTCCCAACAAGGCCGCTCCCAACAAGGCCGCCACCAACAAGCCGCCCCCAACACGGGCGCTCCCAAAAAGGCCGCCCCCAACAAGGCCACTCCCAACATGGGCGCTCCCAACAAGGCCGCTCCCAACAAGGGTGGTCCCAACAAGGCCGCTCCCCACACGGGTGGTCCCAACAAGGGTGGTCCCAACAAGGCCGCCCCCAACAAGGCCGCCCCCAACAAGGGTGGTCCCAACAAGGCCGCCCCCAACAAGGGTTGTCCCTACAAGGCCACTCACAAGGCCGCTCCCCACAAGGGTGGTCCCAACAAGGGTGGTCCCAACAAGGGTGGTCCCAACAAGGCCGTCCCCAACAAGGGTGGTCCCAACACGGCTGCCCCCAACTAGGCCGCCCCCAACAAGGCCGCCCCCAACAAGGGTGGTCCAAAACAAGGCCGCCCCCAACAAGACCGCCACCAACAAGGCCGCCCCCAACAAGGCCGCCCCCAACAAGGCCGCCCCCAACAAGGCCGCCCCCAACAAGGCCGCCCCCAACAAGGCCGCCCCCAACAAGGCCGCCCCCAACAAGGCCGCCCCCAACAAGGCCGCTCCCAACAAGGCCGCCCCCAACAAGGGTGTTCCCAACAAGGGTGGTCCCACCAAAGCTTCCCCCAACAAGGCCGCCCCCAACAAGGGTGGTCCCAACAAGGGTGGTCCCAACAAGTCCGCCCCCAACAAGGCCGCCCCCAACAAGGCCGCCCCCAACAAGGGTGGTCCCAACAAGGCCGCCCCCAACAAGGCCGCCCCCAAAAACGCCGCCCCCAACAAGGGTGGGCCCAACAAGGGTGGTCCCAACAAGGTCGCCCCCAACAAGGCCACCCCCAACAAGGGTGGTCCCAACAAGGCCGCCCCCAACAAAGCCGCCCCCAACAAGGCCGCTCCCCACAAGGGTGGTCCCAACAACGCCGCTCCCAACAAGGCCGCCCCCAACAAGGCCGCCCCCAACAAGGCCGCTCCCAACACGGCCGCCCCCAACACGGGCGCTCCCAACAAGGCCGCTCCCATCAAGGCCGCCCCCATCAAGGCCGCCCCCAACAAGGCCGCCCCCAACAAGGCCGCCCCCAACAAGGCCGCCCCCAACAAGGCCGCCCCCAACAAGGCCGCCCCCAACAAGGCCGCCCCCAACAAGGCCGCCCCCAAGAAGGCCGCCCCCAACAAGGCCGCTCCCAACAGGGCCGCCCCCAACAAGGGTGGTCCCAACAAGGCCGCTCCCAACAAGGCCACCCCCAACAAGGCCGCCCGCAACATGTGCGCTCCCAACAAGGCCGCTCCCAACAAGGCCGCTCCCAACAGGGCCGCCCCCAACAAGGGTGGTCCCAACAAGGCCGCTCCCAACAAGGCCGCCCCCAACAAGGGTGGTCCCGACAAGGCCGCCCCCAACAAGGCCGCTCCCAACAAGGCCGCTCCCAACAAGGCCGCTCCCAACATGGGCGCTCCCAACAAGGGTGGTCCCAACAAGGGTGGCCCCAACAAGGCCGCCCCCAACAAGGGTGGTCCCAACAAGGCCGCCCCCAACAAGGGTTGTCCCTACAAGGCCGCTCCCAACAAGGCCGCTCCCCACAAGGGTGGTCCCAACATGGGTGGTCCCAACAAGGCCGCCCCCAACAAGGCCGCCCCCAACAAGGCCGCTCCCCACAAGGGTGGTCCCAACAACGCCGCTCCCAACAAGGCCGCCCCCAACAAGGCCGCCCCCAACAAGGCCGCTCCCAACACGGCCGCCCCCAACACGGGCGCTCCCAACAAGGCCGCCCGCAACACGGGCGCTCCCAACAAGGCCGCTCCCAACAGGGCCGTTCCCAACAGGGCCGCCCCCAACAAGGGTGGTCCCAACAAGGCCGCTCCCAACAAGGCCGCCCGCAACATGTGCGCTCCCAACAAGGCCGCTCCCAACAATGCCGCTCCCAACAGGGCCGCCCCCAACAAGGGTGGTCCCAACAAGGCCGCCCCCAACAAGGCCGCCCCCAACAAGGCCGCCCCCAACAAGGCCGCTCCCAACAAGGCCGCTCCCAACAAGGCAGCTCCCAACTCCCAACAAGTCCGCTCCCAACAAGGGGGGTCCCATCAAGGCCGCTCCCAATAAGGTCGCTCCCAGCTCCCAACAAGGCCGGTCCCAACAAGGCACTTCACCTCAACAAGGCCACTCCCAACAAGGCTGCTCCCAACAAGGCCGCTCCCAACAAGGCCGCTCCCAACAAGGCCGCTCCCAACAAGGCCGCTCCCAACAAGGCCCCTCCCAACTCCCAACAAGGCCGCTCCCAACAAGGCACTTCACCCCAACAAGGCCGCCCCCAACAAGGCCGCCCCCAACAAGGCCGCCCCCAACAAGGCCGCCCCCAACAAGGCCGCCCCCAACAAGGCCGCCCCCAACAAGGCCGCCCCCAACAAGGCCGCCCCCAACACGGGCGCTCCCAAAAAGGCCGCCCCCAACAAGGCCACTCCCAACATGGGCGCTCCCAACAAGGCCGCTCCCAACAAGCGTGGTCCCAACAAGGCCGCTCCCCACAAGGGTGGTCCCACCACGGCTGCCCCCAACTAGGCCGCCCCCAACAAGGCCGCCCCCAACAAGGGTGGTCCCAACAAGGCCGCCCCCAACAAGGCCGCCACCAACAAGGCCGCCCCCAACAAGGGTGATCCCAACAAAGCCGCCCCCAACAAGGCCGCCCCCAACAAGGGTGTTCCCAACAAGGGTGGTCCCACCAAAGCTTCCCCCAACAAGGCCGCCCCCAACAAGGGTGGTCCCAACAAGGGTGGTCCCAACAAGTCCGCCCCCAACAAGGCCGCCCCCAACAAGGCCGCCCCCAACAAGGGTGGTCCCAACAAGGCCGCCCCCAACAAGGCCGCCCCCAAAAACGCCGCCCCCAACAAGGGTGGGCCCAACAAGGGTGGTCCCAACAAGGTCGCCCCCAACAAGGCCACCCCCAACAAGGGTGGTCCCAACAAGGCCGCCCCCAACAAGGCCGCCCCCAACAAGGCCGCTCCCCACAAGGGTGGTCCCAACAACGCCGCTCCCAACAAGGCCGCCCCCAACAAGGCCGCCCCCAACAAGGCCGCTCCCAACACGGCCGCCCCCAACACGGGCGCTCCCAACAAGGCCGCTCCCATCATGGCCGCCCCCAACAAGGCCGCCCGCAACATGGCCGCTCCCAACAAGGCCGCTCCCAACAAGGCCGCTCCCAACAGGGCCGCCCCCAACAAGGGTGGTCCCAACAAGGCCGCTCCCAACAAGGCCACCCCCAACAAGGCCGCCCGCAACATGTGTGCTCCCAACAAGGCCGCTCCCAACAAGGCCGCTCCCAACAGGGCCGCCCCCAACAAGGGTGGTCCCAACAAGGCCGCTCCCAACAAGGCCGCCCCCAACAAGGGTGGTCCCAACAAGGCCGCCCCCAACAAGGCCGCTCCCAACAAGGCCGCTCCCAACAAGGCCGCTCCCAACTCCCAACAAGGCCGCTCCCAACAAGGGGGGTCCCATCAAGGCCGCTCCCAATAAGGTCGCTCCCAGCTCCCAACAAGGCCGCTCCCAACAAGGCACTTCACCTCAACAAGGCCGCTCCCAACAAGGCCGCTCCCAACAAGGCCGCCCCCAACAAGGCCGCCCCCAACAAGGCCGCCCCCAACAAGGCCGCCCCCAACAAGGCCGCCCCCAACACGGGCGCTCCCAAAAAGGCCGCCCCCAACAAGGCCACTCCCAACATGGGCGCTCCCAACAAGGCCGCTCCCAACAAGCGTGGTCCCAACAAGGCCGCTCCCCACAAGGGTGGTCCCACCACGGCTGCCCCCAACTAGGCCGCCCCCAACAAGGCCGCCCCCAACAAGGGTGGTCCCAACAAGGCCGCCCCCAACAAGGCCGCCACCACAAGGCCGCCCCCAACAAGGCCGCCCCCAACAAGGCTGCCCCCAACAAGGCCGCCCCCAACAAGGGTGATCCCAACAAAGCCGCCCCCAACAAGGCCGCCCCCAACAAGGGTGTTCCCAACAAGGGTGGTCCCACCAAAGCTTCCCCCAACAAGGCCGCCCCCAACAAGGGTGGTCCCAACAAGGGTGGTCCCAACAAGTCCGCCCCCAACAAGGCCGCCCCCAACAAGGCCGCCCCCAACAAGGGTGGTCCCAACAAGGCCGCCCCCAACAAGGCCGCCCCCAAAAACGCCGCCCCCAACAAGGGTGGGCCCAACAAGGGTGGTCCCAACAAGGTCGCCCCCAACAAGGCCACCCCCAACAAGGGTGGTCCCAACAAGGCCGCCCCCAACAAGGCCGCCCCCAACAAGGCCGCTCCCCACAAAGGTGGTCCCAACAACGCCGCTCCCAACAAGGCCGCCCCCAACAAGGCCGCCCCCAACAAGGCCGCTCCCAACACGGCCGCCCCCAACACGGGCGCTCCCAACAAGGCCGCTCCCATCATGGCCGCCCCCAACAAGGCCGCCCGCAACATGGCCGCTCCCAACAAGGCCGCTCCCAACAAGGCCGCTCCCAACAGGGCCGCCCCCAACAAGGGTGGTCCCAACAAGGCCGCTCCCAACAAGGCCACCCCCAACAAGGCCGCCCGCAACATGTGTGCTCCCAACAAGGCCGCTCCCAACAAGGCCGCTCCCAACAGGGCCGCCCCCAACAAGGGTGGTCCCAACAAGGCCGCTCCCAACAAGGCCGCCCCCAACAAGGGTGGTCCCAACAAGGCCGCCCCCAACAAGGCCGCTCCCAACAAGGCCGCTCCCAACAAGGCCGCTCCCAACTCCCAACAAGGCCGCTCCCAACAAGGGGGGTCCCATCAAGGCCGCTCCCAATAAGGTCGCTCCCAGCTCCCAACAAGGCCGCTCCCAACAAGGCACTTCACCTCAACAAGGCCGCTCCCAACAAGGCCGCTCCCAACAAGGCCGCTCCCAACAAGGCCGCTCCCAACAAGGCCGCTCCCAACTCCCAACAAGGCCGCTCCCAACAAGGGGGGTCCCATCAAGGCCGCTCCCAATAAGGTCGCTCCCAGCTCCCAACAAGGCCGCTCCCAACAAGGCACTTCACCTCAACAAGGCCGCTCCCAACAAGGCCGCTCCCAACAAGGCCGCTCCCAACAAGGCCGCTCCCAACAAGGCCGCTCCCAACAAGGCCGCTCCCAACAAGGCTGCTCCCAACAAGGCCGCTCCCAACTCCCAACAAGGCCGCTCCCAACAAGGCACTTCACCTCAACAAGGCCGCCCCCAACAAGGCCGCCCCCAACAAGGCCGCCCCCAACAAGGCCGCCCCCAACAAGGCCGCCCCCAACAAGGCCGCCCCCAACAAGGCCGCCCCCAACAAGGCCGCCCCCAACAAGGCCGCCCCCAACAAGGCCGCCCCCAACAAGGCCAACCCCAACAAGGCCAACCCCAACAAGGCCACCCCCAACAAGGCCGCTCCCAACAAGGCCGCTCCCAACAAGGCCACTCCCAACTCCCAACAAGGCCACTCCCGACAAGGGTGGTCCCATCAACGCCGCTCCCAATAAGGCCGCTCCCAACTCCCAACAAGGCCGCTCCCAACAAGGGTGGTCCCAACAAGTCCGCCCCCAACAAGGCCGCCCCCAACAAGGCCGCCCCCAACAAGGCCGCCCCCAACAAGGCCGCCCCCAACAAGGGTGGTCCCATCAAGGCCGCCCCCAACAAGGCCGCCCCCAAAAACGCCGCCCCCAAAAACGCCGCCCCCAACAAGGGTGGGCCCAACAAGGGTGGTCCCAACAAGGTGGCCCCCAACAAGGCCACCCCCAACAAGGGTGGTCCCAACAAGGCCGCCCCCAACAAGGCCGCCCCCAACAAGGCCGCTCCCCACAAGGGTGGTCCCAACAACGCCGCTCCCAACAAGGCCGCCCCCAACAAGGCCGCCCCCAACAAGGCCGCTCCCAACACGGCCGCCCCCAACACGGGCGCTCCCAACAAGGCCGGTCCCATCAAGGCCGCCCCCAACAAGGCCGCCCGCAACATGGGCGCTCCCAACAAGGCCGCTCCCAACAGGGCCGCTCCCAACAGGGCCGCCCCCAACAAGGGTGGTCCCAACAAGGCCACCCCCAACAAGGCCGCCCGCAACATGGCCGCTCCCAACAAGGCCGCTCCCAACAAGGCCGCTCCCAACAAGGCCGCTCCCAACAGGGCCTCCCCCAACAAGGGTGGTCCCAACAAGGCCGCTCCCAACAAGGCCGCCCCCAACAAGGGTGGTCCCAAAAAGGCCGACCCCAACAAGGCCGCTCCCAACAAGGCCGCTCCCAACAAGGCCGCTCCCAACTCCCAACAAGGCCGCTCCCAACAAGGGGGGTCCCATCAAGGCCGCTCCCAATAAGGTCGCTCCCAGCTCCCAACAAGGCCGCTCCCAACAAGGCACTTCACCTCAACAAGGCCGCTCCCAACAAGGCTGCTCCCAACAAGGCCGCTCCCAACAAGGCCGCTCCTAACAAGGCCGCTCCCAACAAGGCTGCTCCCAACAAGGCCGCTCCCAACTCCCAACAAGGCCGCTCCCAACAAGGCACTTCACCTCAACAAGGCCGCCCCCAACAAGGCCGCCCCCAACAAGGCCGCCCCCAACAAGGCCGCCCCCAACAAGGCCGCCCCCAACAAGGCCGCCCCCAACAAGGCCGCCCCCAACAAGGCCGCCCCCAACAAGGCCGCTCCCAACAAGGCCGCTCCCAACAAGGGGGGTCCCATCAAGGCCGCTCCCAATAAGGTCGCTCCCAGCTCCCAACAAGGCCGCTCCCAACAAGGCACTTCACCTCAACAAGGCCGCTCCCAACAAGGCTGCTCCCAACAAGGCCGCTCCCAACAAGGCCGCTCCTAACAAGGCCGCTCCCAACAAGGCTGCTCCCAACAAGGCCGCTCCCAACTCCCAACAAGGCCGCTCCCAACAAGGCACTTCACCTCAACAAGGCCGCCCCCAACAAGGCCGCCCCCAACAAGGCCGCCCCCAACAAGGCCGCCCCCAACAAGGCCGCCCCCAACAAGGCCGCCCCCAACAAGGCCGCCCCCAACAAGGCCGCCCCCAACAAGGCCGCTCCCAACAAGGCCGCTCCCAACAAGGCCACCCCCAACAAGGCCACCCCCAACAAGGCCGCTCCCAACAAGGCCACTCCCAACTCCCAACAAGGCCACTCCCGACAAGGGTGGTCCCATCAACGCCGCTCCCAATAAGGCCGCTCCCAACTCCCAACAAGGCCGCTCCCAACAAGGGTGGTCCCAACAAGGCCGCCCCCAACAAGGGTGGTCCCAACAAGGCCGCCCCCAACAAGGGTGGTCCCAACAAGGGTGGTCCCAACAAGGGTGGTCCCAACAAGGCCGCCCCCAACATGGGTGGTCCCAACAAGGCCGCCCCAACAAGGGTGGTCCCAACAAGGCTGGTCCCAACAAGTCCGCCCCCAACAAGGCCGCTCCCAACAAGGCCGCTCTGCTACAGCTGCACTTCTTTATCTGTTACCTAGTCAACTACTTTAGGGCTAATTTGTAAATTACTTGAGCCTGAGCCTTGGGGGTTCTTTTTAAATCTTCTTTCCCTCTGACTCACTTACCAGCCAGTACTTGCTCTTGCTGCTTCTGGCTGCTGCTTCTCTCTGACCTTCACGGGAAACCTCTCCAACCTTCACGGAAAGGTCAAAGTCATCCTGTTGAGTCTCTTTGTACTCGTTCTTGCCTCGCACACAGCTAACAATGGCCTGTTGCTTTACCATCATTACTTTTTTGCATATCTTTCATTCATTTGTTCCATATATCTCTCTCCATCACTGTCTATATCTCTTGTTTCCCTTTCCCCTGACTCTCAGTCTGAAGAAAGGTTTCGACCCAAAATATCACCTATTCCTTTTCTCCAGAGATGCTGTCTGACCCGCTGAGTTGCTCCAGCTTTTTGTGTCTTAGAGTGATACAGTGTGGAAACAGGCCCTTCAGCCCAATTTGCCTACAAAA